>NC_091351.1:9339689-9430015 GCF_038502225.1 Cherax quadricarinatus
GATTACAATAATTTAATAAACAAACACAATGAAATATATTTTTTTTCGTTAGGTTCAGAATGATTTTTGCGAAATTAATGCATACACAAATTTTCGCTTCCCTTATTCAGCAAGAAGAGCAGTGCTATTTAAGCCCAAATAGCAAGTTTTACCTATTCGGCACGACATATGTGTGTGTGTGTGTGTGTGTGTGTGTGTGTGTGTGTGTGTGTGTAACCCCGAGTTTCGTACACCCTATCGTATGCTTCGAGTTTCGAACCGTTTTTTTGGCTCAGTTTTGTTCAGAGTTTCGCACTGTGCCTCGTGTTTCATCCCATGTACCAGCCCTGTCCGCCTGCCCCCTTGGCAGAATATACACATTTTCATTAATCCATCTATGACATTTTCTTCAGAATTATAAAAGAAACGCATTACAATTCTCGGCATGAATTATTCATTACTTCCATTGTTTATGATGGCATCTGAAGGTAGTTGTTAGTAACGATTAAACACAGTGAACATGGTATGTTGATGTAATAATATGGCTGTGTAGTGTAATAATATGCCTGTCTGGTGTAGCCCAGGGAGGCTACATAAGTGTACCTACATCAACAGGCTATCTACACTGAATTCCTTACAATAAATGCTACTCATCTCCCACCCTACATTAAGACTACAAATATTTTAAGGTATGTAATGTAGTGTGGCAGTAAAAGAAAGAAGGGAAATAACACTAGAGGGCTTTCATACCTGAAGTCCTTGAGGAGGGGGGATTCCCAACTCCCTAGAATCTATTAACTGTATTTACATTAATTCTTATGGGAAATATTGCTTCGACTTTAGGACGTTTCGACTTTAGTACTAGCTCCTGGAATGGATTAAGTACAAAACTCGGGGTGCCACTGTGTATATAATATATATATATATATATATATATATATATATATATATATATATATATATATATATATATATATATATATATATATATATATACACACATATGTCGTGCCGAATATGTAAAACTGGTCAATTAGTAAGAACTCATTTAAAATTAAGTCCTTTCTGAAATTTTCTCTTATACGTTTAAAGATATATTTTTTCATTAATGTTAATATAAAAAAATTTGATTTTGCACCAAAAGAACGATAGAGAGAAAACTTACCTAACCTTATTATAACAAGATTATTATTATTATTATTATTATTAAAGATTCGCCGGTATTCTCCCGGCCCGGGCCTTTTCCAAGTGGTGGCCCGGCCTTGGCTCCCTCTTTAGGGAGTGTCTGAGACCTAAGTCTCCCATGGGAGGAGGCACAAGTACCTCCTCATCTTTGGGACCAACTGTCCCCAGGCCTAGCCACAAGCTAGACCTCTCTGGTCTGCCATCCCCGCCCCAAGGAGGCTAATGGGAATGACAGTCTTATGAGCTAAAGGCTCGGGCTCAGGCACCTACCCTACCCTAGAAAGGCTGGGCATGGTGTCGATGTATAACAAGAGAAATTTATTTTAGCCTAACCCAACTAAATATATTTTAAATACGTTTACAATAATTTAATACTAAACAAACACAATCAAACATTTTTTTCGTTAGGTTCAGAATGATTTTGGCGAAATTATTGCATACACAAATTTTCACTTGTCCTATATGGCAAGATGAGCGTTGCTATTTAAACCAAGATCGCAAGTTCTGCCTATTCGGCACGACATATATATATATATATATATATATATATAAATTATATATATATATATATATATATATATATATATATATATATATATATATTTTGTGTGTGTGTGTGTGTGTGTGTGTGTGTGTGTGTGTGTGTGTGTGTGTGTATGTGTGTGTGTATGTGTGTGTGTGTGGTGTGTGTGTGTGTAATATTTATATAGTACCACCTCTAGAACTGTCCTGGGGATCCTCATCCTCAGATAAAAGAATAAACTTGCTTCACGGAAAGCTCAAGGTTCTCCCTGAAGCTGTTTGAAAATTTTCTCCTTCCACCCCCTATATATACTACATATGCTTTATTTAAAAACTAGATACACTGACAAAATACATTGACAAAAATATAATATGGAGTAAAACAACATAGATAACAACTCAGAGCTACATCTAAAATACTTTGTCCATCTCCCCGACAGTGGGCCGCATGCCCAGAATGCTGCAGGCATTTCCTCTCTGGATCACAACACTGAGTCTCTGAAAGAGGAAGCTGGCTGCCCTGTGGTCCTTAGTTTCTATGATGAGTTTTTCACCCAGTTCTTTGAGGAACTTTAGAGCACACATGCCCCATGCTCCAAGGATCTCTGACCCTATTGGGATGAAGTTATAGCAAGGGGGAAGGTCTTCATATTTGCGGATCTTCCCGGTCTCCCTGTGACTGGCAGCTCCACCCCCTTCAACTACGGAGTATGGCAAGTAGGTGTCTGCCAATGTAGCGGCACATGTGTAGTCCCAGGCAATCTGCTTTCCATCCTTCCAGGGTAGCATAGTGGCTCCATCAGGACGCTTTTGACTTCCGTCAGACCTCTGCACTTGGGGTTCCCGTTGAGCTGGGCAACGGGTTGTGGTGAGGCTTCTCTTTATGTCATTGACCTCCTCATGTCTGGCATACTTCCCTTCTGATGTGTGACACACGAGACCATGAAGTCCGAATTGATCAGCCGTCGCCCTGCCGCAAATACACCTATGTTCGATGAGGATGGGGGTGGCTAGGCGAAGTGCAACACCAATCCGAATGGCCTGTGGGTCGAGTCGAGTGACCAGGGAGGAACTGGGAACAGCTAGAAGGAAATGGCCTTCTTCCACCAGGGTAGTGTCCCAAAATAATAGAAAACGTTCACCATCATTTTTTCAATAGCACTCTTGCCAAAAGTCTGCAGATACTACAGTTCAGAGGACCCTCCCAACTATAACATCCCTACCTCTTCCTCAGAATGCAGGCACTGTACTTTCCACTTCCAGGACTGTAATATCCCCACCCATCCTTCAGAGTACAGGCACTGTACTTCCCACCTCCAGGACTGTAACATCCCCACCCATCCTTCAGAGTGCAGGCACTGTACTTCCCACCTCCAGGACTGTAATATCCCCACCCATCTTTGATATACCTTTAATATACCTTTGAAGAATTTCGAGAGTATATCTACTCTCTGAGCCCGGCCATGGGCCAGGCTCGTCTGGTGCTCGCCTGGTCAACCAAGCTGTTGCTGCTGGAGGCCCGCTGCCCCACATATCCATCACAGCCTGGTTGATCTGGCACCTGGTGAAGATACTTGTCTAGTTTCCTCTTGAAGGCTTCAACACTTGTTCCAGCAGTGTTTCTGATATCTTCTGGTAAGATGTTGAAAAGTCTGGGACCCCGGATGTTGATACAGTGTTCCCTTATTGTCCCCACCGCAGTGCAGGCACTGTACTTCCCACCTCCAGGACCGTAACATCCCCACCCATCCTTCAGAGTACAGTCACTGTACTTCCCACCTACAGGACCGTAACATCCCAACCCATCCTTCAGAGTGCAGGCACTGTACTTTCCACCCCCAGGACTGTAATATCCCCACCCATCCTTCAGAGTGCAGGTACTGTACTCCCAATCTCCGGTTAACAAGTTTTCTCTGAATCCCTTCAAAAATGCTAACTTGTTCATACTCGAATAGCAGGTCAAATCCGTAAAACCATTTGTCTCTATGATATTTCATGATCACACACACACACTGCTCATAAAACACCAATGGGGATTTGAGGAAATGGAAGGCATGGACATGATTGGAGAAAGAGACTACATTGTAGGTACAATTCAGTCCGGAGAACATAAAGTAGTCATTGGAGTGATGTATAACCCACCACAGAACTGCAGGAGGCCAAGAGAGGAGTACGAAGAAAACAACAGGGTGATGGTGGACACACTGGCTGAGGTGGCAAGAAGAGCTCACTCGAGCAGAGCAAAGTTACTGGTAATGGGCGATTTCAACCACAGGGAGATCGACTGGGAAAACCTGGAGCCACATGGGGGTCCCGAAACATGGAGAGCCAAGATGATGGATGTGGTACTTGAAAACCTCATGCATCAACATGTCAGGGACACAACCAGAGAGAGAGGGGAGGATGAGCCAGCAAGACTGGATCTTGTGTTCACCCTGAGCAGTTCAGACATTGAGGACATCACTTACGAGAGGCCCCTTGGAGCTAGCGATCATGTGGTTCTGAGTTTTGACTATATAGTAGAGTTACAAGTGGAGAAGGTAACAGGAACTGAAGGGGACAGGCCAAACTATAAAAGGGGGGACTACACAGGTATGAGAAACTTCCTGCAGGAGGTTCAGTGGGACAGAGAAATGGTAGGAAAATCAGTAAACGAGATGATGGAATATGTGGCAACAAAGTGCAAGGAGGCAGAGGAAGGTTTTGTTCCCAAGGGAAACAGAAATAATAGGAAGACCAAAACGAGTCCTTGGTTTACCCGAAGGTGTAGGGAGGCAAAAACTAAGTGCAACAGAGAATGGAAAAGGTACAGGAGGCATAGGACCCAGGAAAACAAGGAGATTAGTAGAAGAGCCAGAAACGAGTATGCGCAGATAAGGAGGGAGGCCCAGCGACAGTATGAAAACGACATAGCATCGAAAGTCAAATCCGACCCGAAACTGCTGTATAGCCACATTAGGAGGAAGACAACAGTCAAGGACCAGGTGATAAGGCTGAGGAAAGAAGGTGGAGAACTCACAAGAAACGATCAAGAGGTATGTGAGGAGCTCAACACGAGATTTAAGGAAGTATTTACAGTAGAGACAGGAAGGACTCTGGGGAGACAGACCAGATGGGGACACCAACAAGGAATACACCAACAAGTGTTGGACGACATACATACAGATGAGGAGGAGGTGAAGAAACTGCTAAGGGACATCGATACCTCAAAGGCAATGGGACCGGACAACATCTCTCCGTGGGTCCTTAGAGAGGGAGCAGATATGTTGTGCATACCACGTACCACAATCTTCAACACATCCCTGGAAACTGGGCAACTACCTGAGGTATGGAAGACGGCAAATGTAGTTACCATTTTCAAAAAAGGAGACAGAAAAGAGGCACTAAACTATAGACCTGTGTCATTGACGTGTATAGTATGCAAAATTATGGAGAAGATTATCAGGAGGAGAGTGGTGGAGCACCTGGAACGGAACAGGAGTATAAATGCCAACCAGCACGGATTCACGGAAGGCAAATCCTGTGTCACAAACCTTCTGGAGTTTTATGATAAAATAACAGAAGTAAGACAAGAGAGAGAGGGGTGGGTTGATTGCATCTTCTTGGACTGCAAGAAGGCCTTTGACACAGTTCCTCACAAGAGATTAGTGCAGAAGCTAGAGCATCAGGCGCATATAACAGGAAGGGCACTGCAATGGATCAGAGAATACCTGACAGGGAGGCAACAACGAGTCATGGTACGTAATGATGTATCACAGTGGGCACCTGTGACGAGCGGGGTCCCACAGGGGTCGGTCCTAGGACCAGTGCTATTTTTGGTATATGTGAACGACATGATGGAAGGGTTAGACTCAGAAGTGTCCCTGTTTGCAGATGATGTGAAGTTAATGAGGAGAATTAAATCTGATGAGGACCAGGCAGGACTTCAAAGAGACCTGGACAGACTGGACACCTGGTCCAGCAAATGGCTTCTCGAATTTAATCCTGCCAAATGCAAAGTCATGAAGATAGGGGAAGGGCACAGAAGACCACAGACAGAGTATAGGCTAGGTGGCCAAAGACTGCAAACCTCACTCAAGGAGAAAGATCTTGGGGTGAGTATAACACCGAGCATGTCTCCGGAAGCACACATCAATCAGATAACTGCTGCAGCATATGGGCGCCTGGCAAACCTGAGAACAGCATTCCGATACCTTAGTAAGGAATCATTCCAGACACTGTACACCGTGTATGTCAGGCCCATACTGGAGTATGCAGCACCTGTTTGGAACCCGCACTTGATAAAGCACGTCAAGAAACTAGAGAAAGTACAATGGTTTGCAACAAGGTTAGTTCCAGAACTAAGGGGAATGTCCTATGAAGAAAGATTAAGGGAAATCGGCCTGACGACACTGGAGGACAGGAGGGTCAGGGGAGACATGATAACGACATATAAAATACTGCGTGGAATAGACAAGGTGGACAAGGACAGGATGTTCCAGGGAGGGGACACAGAAACAAGAGGCCACAATTGGAAGTTGAAGACACAAATGAGTCAGAGAGATAGTAGGAAGTATTTCTTCAGTCATAGAGTTGTAAGGCAGTGGAATAGCCTAGAAAATGACGTAGTGGAGGCAGGAACCATACACAGTTTTAAGACCAGGTTTGATAAAGCTCATGGAGCGGGGAGAGAGAGGGCCTAGTAGCAACCGGTGAAGAGGCGGGGCCAGGAGCTAGGACTCGACCCCTGCAACCACAAATAGGTGAGCAAATAGGTGAGTACACACACACACAAACACACACACACACACACACACACACACACACACACACACACACAGGACAGAAGGTGGAGAACTCACAAGAAATGATCAGGAAGTATGTGAGGAGCTAAACAGGAGATTTAAGGAAGTTTTTACAGTAGAGACAGGAAGGGCTGTGGGAAGACAGCACAGAAGGGAACATCAAGAGGGAATATACCAACAAGTGTTGGATGACATACGAACAACCGAGGAGGAGGTGCAGAAGCTGCTAAGTGACCTTGATACCTCAAAGGCGATGGGACCGGACAACATCTCCCCATGGGTCCTTAGAGAAGGAGCAGAGATGCTGTGCGTGCCCCTAACCACAATTTTCAACACATCCCTTGAAACTGGGCAACTACCTGAGAAATGGAAGACAGCAAATGTAGTCCCCATATTTAAGAAAGGAAACAGAAACGAGGCACTAAACTACAGACCTGTGTCTCTGACATGTATAGTATTCAAAGTCATGAAGATTATCAGGAGAGTGGTGGAACACCTGGAACGGAACAAGATTGTAAATGAAAACCAGCATGGGTTCATGGAAGGCAAATCCTGTGTCACAAACCTTCTGGAGTTTTATGACAAGGTAACAGAAGACACGAGAGAGAGGGGTGGGTTGATTGCATTTTCCTGGACTGCAGGAAGGCCTTTGACACAGTTCCTCACAAGAGATTAGTGCAGAAGCTGGAGGATCAGGCGCATATAACAGGGAGGGCACTGCAATGGATCAGGGAATACCTGACAGGGAAGCAACAACGAGTCATGGTACGTGAAGAGGTATCACAGTTGGCGCCTGTGACGAGCAGGGTCCCACAGGGATCAGTTCTAGGACCAGTGCTATTTTTGATATATGCGAACATGATGGAAGGAATAGACTCTGAAGTGTCCCTATTCGCAGATGATGTGAAGCTGATGAGAAGAATTAAATTGAATGAGGATGAGGCAGGACTGCAAAGAAACCTGGACAGGCTGGACATGTGGTCCAGAACTGGCTTCTCGAATTCAACCCTGCCAAATGCAAAGTCATGAAGATTGGGGAGGGGCAAAGAAGACTGCAGACAGAGTATAGGCTAGGTGGACAAAGACTACAGACCTCACTCAGGGAGAAAGACCTTGGGGTGACCATAACACCGAGCACATCACCGGAGGCACACATCAACCAAATAACTGCTGCAGCATACGGGCGCCTGGCAAACCTGAGAATAGCGTTCCGATACCTTAATAAGGAATCGTTCAAGACACTGTACACTGTGTATGTTTGGCCCATACTGGAGTATGCAGCACCAGTCTGGAACCCACACCTGGTCAAGCACGTCAAGAAGTTAGAGAAAGTACAAAGGTTTGCAACAAGGCTAGTCCCAGAGCTCAAGGGAATGTCGTACGAGGAAAGGTTAAGGGAAATCGGACTGAGGACACTGGAGGACAGAAGGGTCAGGGAAGACATGGTAACGACATACAAGATACTGCGGGGAATAGACAAGGTGGACAGAGATAGGATGTTCCAGAGAGGGGACACAGAAACGAGGGGTCACAACTGGAAGCTGAAGACTCAGACGAGTCACAGGGACGTTAGGAAGTATTTCTTCAGTCATAGAGTCGTCAGGAAGTGGAATAGCCTAGCAAGTGAAGTAGTGGAGGCAGGAACCATACATAGTTTTAAGAAGAGGTATGACAAAGCTCAGGAAGCAGAGAGGGAGAGGACCTAGTAGCGATCAGTGAAGAGGCGGGGCCAGGAGCTGAGTCTCGACCCCTGCAACCACAATTAGGTGAGCACAATTAGGCGAGTACACACACACACAATCACAGACAGGCGATCTTAGCAATGCAAGACAAGCCATAGGGGTGGAAATTTTTAGCTCAAGTACTTTCACACTTCTCAGTGCATCATCAGGAGCTGTGCAGTGTTGCAAGGCAGTAATTGAAGGAGTGAGGGGAAGTAAATGTCCAAGTCCCCACAACCCTCTTTCCGTCCTCAATCCTCTGAATGTTTCCTGTCTTTATTTTAACCCCCCACGCAGTTTTTTAATTTCTATGCTCCGAACTCGGCATAATATTCACACCACGCACTGCCGCTCCTCCCTTCCCTTTCTCCTCCTCCACATGACAACTTTTAAAACCCATGCCTCACACCAAAAAAAAAAAAAAAAGGATTGGCATTCCTATACCCTCGTATAATCACATTTTCCCTTCACATATAAATTTCTCTCTCCACACACACACACACACACACACACACACACACACACACACACACACACACACACACACACACAATATATATATATATATATATACAGTGGACCCTCAACCAACGGCATTAATCTGTTCCAGAGGGCTTGCCGTTGGTCGAGTAAATTTTCCCCATAAGAAATAATGGAAATAGAATTAATCTGCTCCTGACACCCCAAAGTCTGAAAAACAAAATTACGTGAAATATACATTTCCTTATATGGAAAGGAATGGAACATGCAAAATAAACAATAATTAAATGCCACTTACCTTTATTGTGGAGTTGTTGATGAGTGATGTGCCAACAGCAGGGGAATTCAGAACTGTCTATTGCTTGGGAGGAGAATCCCCTTCCAGAAGGACTTCAGGTACCAAGTCCTTTGGTGGGGTTACCTCCTTCCTTGGTTTTTTAATGCCACTAGGACCAGCTTGAGAGTCACTGGATCCCTGTCACACAAAATAGCTGTCCAGAGAGCTCTGTTTCTCACGTGCCCTGAGGATTTCCCTAAAATGGGACACAAGAGTGTCATTATACATGTTACCAATGTGGCTTGCAACTTCGGTCACAGGATAAAATCATCTTCCTCCGTCTCTATTTATCCTGCTCTGAAGAACATTCCTGAGATGTGATCTGTTGCTCCTGAAGCTCTTGCAGGTCTGCAGTGGTTAGTTCTTCCTTGTCGTTCTGCACCAACTCTTCCACATCCTCGTCACAAACCTCCAACCCCAAGGACTTCCACAATGACACAATAGCTTCCACTACTGGCATAGCCTCCTGAGGGTTAGCCCCAAACCCTTCAACATCCCTCTGTTCTACACATTCTAACTCAGTTTCCTCCAAGCAGAGTTCAAGGTCCTCTTAGCCACTCCCTCCCAAACCTTACCTATAAGGTTTACACAACTGAGGATACTGAAGTGATCTTTCCAAAACTCTCTTAGGGTCAGTTGAGTGTCTGAGGTCACTTCAAAGCACTTTTGAAACACTGCTTTTGTGTAGAGTTTTTTGAAGTTTGAAATGACTTGCTGGTCCATGGCTTGGAGGAGAGGAGTTGTATTAGGAGGCAAAAACTTCACCTTAACGAAACCAAACTCCCTTGCAATTTCCTCTTGCAAGTCGTGAGGATGAGCAGGAGAATTGTCCATTACCAGGAGGCACTTAAGTGGCAATTTCTTTTCCTGGGGATACTTCGTCACAGTGGGGCCAAACACACCATAAAACCAGTCCAAGAAAAATGCCCTAGTGACCCATGCCTTACTGTTTGATCTCCACAGCACACACAAATTACCCTTGACGATAATGTTCTTCCTGAACACTCTGGGAGTTTCAGAGTGATACACCAATAAAGGCTTCACCTTGCAATCACCACTAGCATTACTACACAACATTAATGTCAGCCTGTCTTTCATAGGCTTATGTCCTGGGAGTGCCTTTTCCTCCTGAGTAATGTAGGTCCTGTTTGGCATTTTCTTCCAAAACAGACCTGTTTCATCACAATTAAACACTTATTCAGGTTTTAGGTTTTCAGTCTCTATGTATTCCTTAAAGTCCTTCACACATTTTTCAGCCGCATTTTTGTCTGAACTGGCTGCCTCACCATGCCTTACCACACTGTGTATGCCACTACGAATCTTAAATCTCCCAAACCAGCCTTTGCTGGCCTTACATTCATCAGCAGCAGCACTATTTTGAGGCATTTTCTTAATGAGATCATCATGCAACTTCTTTGCCTTTTCACAAATTATAGACTGAGAAACACTATCACCTGATAATTGTTTTATCGTTTATCCATACCAATAACAGTCTCTCTACCTCTTGGTAGAGAGGTTGAATGTGATTTGTTGTATTGCATTTCCAACTCAGCCACACGCACTCCACTCTCGTATTTTTCAATGATCTCCTTCATTTCCATCGTAATTCTCACCCTTTTTAACACAGGCTTAGCACTAGAAGCTTTCTTGGGACCCATGGTGGCTTATTTAGCGGTTACAAGCGCTAGAAATAGTGGAATAATCCAAAATATATGGGAGGTACACGTGGAAACCGACCACAACAGATTGTAAACAATGGCACACTGACTCTTGGAGTGGCTGGGCCTGCTCAGGCCACGCTCTGGGCACATCGACACGTTCCGGACAAACGTCGTTGGTTAAGTTTTTCGCCGTTGGTTAAGGCATTTTTTCTACGGCAAAAAGCGCCATTAGACGAAACTGCCATTACTTAATGCCGCCATTATATATATATATATATATATATATATATATATATATATATATATATATATATATATCTATATATATGTATATAAAACACAGCAGGACTCGAACCTGCAAACCCTGTAACAGAGTTCACAGTACTTTACCACTGAGCTAGACCCAAGATAAATATGGGCGTCCAGCCAGAGCCAGACGACGTTTCCCCATACCCCCGGGCACCAAGCTCGTTTTGAAAGTTATTTCATTGAATCTTGCCACATGCAGTGGACATGGGTCTAGCTCAGTGGTCCAGTACCGTGGACTCTGATACAGAATTTGCAAGTTCGAGTCCTGCTGTGGACGTAGAGACAATATTTGTAAATAATTTCGCCTGTCTGCAAATTATTAAGCATATATATATATATATATATATATATATATATATATATATATATATATATATATATATATATATATATATATATAAGTCGTGCCGAATATGCAAAACGGGACAATTAGCAAGAACTCATTTAAAATTAAGTCCTTTCTGAAATTTTCTCTTATACATTTAAAGATATATTTTTTTCATTAATGTTAATGTAAAAAAAATTAATTTTCACCAATAGAATCTTAGAAAACTTACCTAACCTTATTATAACAAGAGCAATTTATTTTAGCCTAACCCAACTAAATATATTTTAGATTTGTTTACAGTAATTTAATACTAAACAAACACAGTGAAATATATTTTTTTCGTTAGATTCAGAACGATTTTGGCGAAATTATTGCATACACAAATTTTCACTTGTCCTATATGGCAAGATGAGCGTTGCTATTTAAGCCAAGATCGCAAGTTCTGCCTATTCGGCACGATATATATATATATATATATATATATATATATATATATATATATATATATATATATATATATAAAATTGCGGACAAAAGGAATATAAGTGCAAAATAAACCACAGCTAAGGGCTTTCACATTGCCGGCAGTGCTTCGTCAGGAGCTTTGCATTACGAGGGAATTGATAAATGAATTGGAAAAACTCGAAGGTAGTCCTTTGACATACCTTTGATGAGTTCCGAGAGTTTTTCTACTCCCGGAGCCCGACCATGAGCAAGGCTTGTTTGGCGCTTGTCTGGTCAACCAGGCTGTTCCCGCTGGTGGCCCGCAGCCTTAGTGTTGTGCCTGAAGAACTCTAGCCTGGGTGTTACGTTAGAAGATAATAATAATAATAATAATAATAATAATAATAATAATAATAATTGAAAATAGAGTGTTCACTCTAAAAACAATAAATACTTGGTATTATATATAAAACGCAAAAAAAAAAAATAGAAAATGATAAATTCTGAGGGTTGTTCACTGGAGAGAGAGAGAGAGAGAGAGAGAGAGAGAGAGAGAGAGAGAGAGAGAGGCATTGAGTGATGGCAGGGTGATCACTGCCTCACACACTGACAGTCACATCTGCTTAAAATGCAGAGAGGGAGCAGCCCGCCCCAGCATCCAGCCCCAGCATCCAGCCCCAGCATCCAGCCCCAGCACCCAGTCCTCCCTAAAAGGGAGAGGGGAGATGGAGGGAGGGAGAGAAGGAGGGGGGGATCCGAGAAGAAAAGTGGGTGCTAGGGGGGGAGGAGAAACAGGGGCACGATTACGGGAATGGAATGGATGGGAGAGGAGAGGGAAAGGAAGAGGAGAGGGGAGAAGAGAGGGGAGGGGATGCAGGCGGCCACTGGATTAAGTTACACAACCCGGATTAATTTGTCTGTGTTCCCAGACACACAACCACCCATAATTGTACATACGACTTCAGTTTTATTCCCGTGAACCATTATTATTATTATTATTATTATTATTATTATTATTATTATTATTGCCCATATATTATTATTATTATTATTGCCCATATATTATTATTATTATTATTATTATTATTGCCCATATATTATTATTATTATTGCCCATATATTATTATTATTGCCCATATATTATTATTATTATTATTATATTATTGCCCATATATTATTATTATTGCCCATATATTATTATTATTATTATTATTATTATTATTATTATTGCCCATATTATTATTATTATTATTATTATTATTATTGCCCATATATTATTATTATTATTATTATTGCCCATATATTATTATTATTATTATTGCCCATATATTATTATTATTATTTTTATTATTATCCCTATATTATTATTATTATTATTATTATTATTATTATTACCCATATATTATTATTATTATTATTATTGCCCATATTATATTATTATTATTATTATTGCCCATATTATTATTATTATTATATTATTATTATTATTATTATTATTATTATTATTATTATTATTATTATTATTAGCAAAAGTAAGCGCTAAAACTCAACTATTAAAATTAAATATTCTTGAAAAACAAAAATTCCTCAGTCTGACCCAAAGAGAAAATTTTACACAAATTTAATCAGCATTTTTTTTACTCTATTTTAAAAGCTATGGATTTTCACAACTTTTTTTTAAATAAACTGATGGGAATATTTAAAATAATTAGTTCCTGAACAGTGGTTTTAATTGATCTCATATATATATATATATATATATATATATATATATATATATATATATATATATATATATATATATATATATATATATATATATATATATATATATACATGCAAATTTTTCCTGAACAAATCAACATTTGTTTGAATATATGTAGAGAAAATCTGAGGTGGAATAAACGTGTGATGGAGGGACGGATAAGTAGGGAGGGAGGGAGGGAAGGAAGGAAGGGTGGGATGGTGGCTAGAGGGAAGGGATAGGTATGGGGCTGCCATTACGGTTTTAACTCCGTGCCGGGGGACAGATGGCCCGCCCTCTCTTATCTCCAGCTTCCGTGTTGACACCATCAGCTGACGCCCACTACACTCTACGCACGCACGGACGCACGCAAAAATATATGCATTCATGCACACGCGCGGACACACACACACACACACATGCATTAGGTAAGTATTAGGTGAGTACACACACAGGAGAGTGAACCAGGAAATAATGAACCTTGTAACGACAAGCAAAGAGGTGGGTCCAGGAGCCATGACTCGACCCGTACAAACACATACAGATGAGCGCGCGCGCACACACACACACACACACACACACACACACACACACACACACACACACACACACACCAGTCAGGAGGAAAACAACAGTCAAGGACCAGGTAATCAGGCTAAGGAAGGAAAGAGGAGAGACAACAAGAAATGACCGTGAAGTATGTGAGGAACTCAACAAGAGATTCAAAGAAGTGTTCACAGAGGAGACAGAAGGGACTCCAGAAAGACGGAGAGGTGGGGCACACCACCAGGTGCTGGACACAGTACACACAACCGAGGAAGAAGTGAAGAGGCTTCTGAGTGAGCTAGATACCTCAAAGGCAATGAGGCCGGATAACATCTCACCATGGATCCTGAGAGAGGGAGCAGAGGCGCTATGTGTACCCCTAACAACAATATTCAACACATCTATTGAAACAGGGAGATTGCCTTAGGCATGGAAGACAGCAAATGTAGTCCCAATCTTTAAAAAAGGAGACAGACATGAAGCACTAAACTACAGACCAGTGTCACTGACATGTATAGTATGCAAAGTCATGGAGAAGATTATCAGGAGAAGAGTGGTGGAACACCTAGAAAGGAATGATCTCATCAACAGCAGCCAACATGTTTTCAGGGACGGGAAATCCTGTGTCACAAACCTACTGGAGTTCTATGACATGGTGATAGCAGTAAGACAAGAGAGAGAGAGAGAGAGAGAGAGAGAGAGAGAGAGAGAGAGAGAGAGAGAGAGAGAGAGAGAGAGAGAGAGAGAGAGAGAGCGAGAGACAGATGGGTGGATTGCATTTTCTTGGACTTCAAGAAGGCATTTGACACGGTTCCACACAAGAGATTAGCAGGGATAACAGGGAAGGCACTACAATGGATCAGGGAATACTTGTCAGGAAGACAGCAGCGAGTCATGGTACGTGGCGAGTTGTCAGAGTGGGCACCTGTGGCCAGCGGGGTCCCACAGGGGTCAGTCCTAGGACCAGTGCTGTATCTGGTATTTGTAAACGACATGACGGAAGGAATAGACTCCGAAGTGTCCCTGTTTGCAGATAACGTGAAGTTGATGAGAAGAATTCATTCGATCGAAGACCAGGCAGAACTACAAAGGGATCTGGACAGGCTGCAGACCTGGTCCCGCAATTGGCTCCTGGAGTTCAACCCCACCAAGTGCAAAGTCATGAAGATTGGGGAAGGGCAAAGAAGACCGCAGACGGAGTACAGTCTAGGGGGGCCAGAGACTACAAACCTCGCTCAAGGAAAAAGATCTTGGGGTGAGTATAACACCAGGCACATCTGAAGCGCACATCAACCAAATAACTGCTGCAGCATATGGGCGCCTAGCGAACCTCAGAACAGCATTCCGACATCTCAATAAGGAATCGTTCAGAACCCTGTACACTGTGTACGTTAGGCCCATATTGGAGTATGCGGCACCAGTTTGGAACCCACACCTAGCCAAGCACGTAAAGAAACTAGAGAAAGTGCAAAGGTTTGCAACAAGACTAGTCCCAGAGCTAAGAGGTATGTCCTACGAGGAAAGGTTAAGGGAAATCAACCTGATGACACTGGAGGACGGGAGAGATAGGGGGGACATGATAACGACATACAAAATACCGAGAGGAATTGACAAGGTGGACAAAGACAGGATGTTCCAGAGATGGGACACAGCAACAAGGGGACACAGTTGGAAGTTGAAGACACAGATGAATCACATGGATGTTAGGAAGTATTTCTTCAGCCACAGAGTAGTCAGGAAGTGGAATAGTTTGGGAAGCGATGTAGTGGAGGCAGGATCCATACATAGCTTTAAGCAGAGGTATGATAAAGCTCAAGGTTCAGGGAGAGTGACCTAGTAGCGACCAGTGAAGAGGCGGGGCCAGGAGCTTGGACTCGACCCCTGCAACCTCAACTAGGTGAGTACAACTAGGTGAGTACACACACACACACACACACACACACACACACACACACACACACACACACACACACACACACACACACACACACACACACACACGATAAAGCTAATAGTGTAGGGAGAGAGTGGACCTAGTACCGTTCACCGAAGAGGCGAGACCAGCAGCTATGACTCGACTCCTACAGCCATAAATAGGTAAGAACACACACGAGCACATCACCAAACACTCCACAAGAAAACGCCTGTAACATTTCAACCACTCCAAGTCATGTAAGCAGAGACGAAGGGCGACACGATCGCTAAAACCTAAAATTACATTCCTGCCTCTTATACGCTCCCAGACTTCCAATCTCTCCCTAACGCCTCCCTTTCCCTAGCCCCGTCAACCCCTTACACACAATCCTCCAAATACCACAACAGAAGCGAAAACGGTCCCAGATTTCGCAGAAATAATTTCTAGAACGGAGTAAAAAGGATTCGAGAAATTTCAGAGGTTGTTAGGGTGAGTTAGTGCTTCTTCTAACCCATAGTCACAAGCCTCTCTGAGCCTCCTGTCTAATACGTTGTCTTAATTGCCTCAAAACTTGTGTACTGCCTGGCCATTGTGTCTGGGCAGCTTGCCAGTCTTATCTCCCGGACTCTAACTTGTGGATTATCGTCAGACATGTTCGGGTCTGAGAGCACGTTGTCAGACATGCTGGGTCTGACAGCACATCGTTAGACATGCTGGGTCTGACAGCCCGTCGTTAGATATGCTGGGTCTGACAGCACGTCGTCGGACAGATGGTTTTCTCTAAAGATTCTTCTCTTCAGATGGCCCAATACTCTCACCCACCAACCTTACCATCTTCTGTAAAACGTGGTCTGTGACCTGTTTCGAGAATTTTTGTCCTCTCGCGGCTGGGCCTCTACTAGAACACACATTAGTTAACTGAGACGCGTGCAAACATCTGGGTATCTTTATTGTAGACATTTCGTCATCCAGTGGCTTTATCAATATATATTCCAGGACACAATATGAAGACAGTAGAACTGTATACAAAAGATTAGGTAATCAGTCCCTCAGCCTTGGAGGCGGTGTGAAGAGCACCGTAGTCGTCAAGAATCTGGAGCATCGAGGTTCGAGGTTCTGACCAGAGCTTTGGTAAGAGGGGAGTGGGGGAAGAAGGATGGGTAAGGATGGAAGTTTGGGAAAGGTTGGGGAGGGAGGAGGGGTAGGTGGGGATATAAAAGGGTAGTGGCCTATCCACTTTGGTGTAATTTGAGTATGCGTGTGTGCATATTAAGTGATTTATGAAGAGGTTGGTTATGTGTGTAGGGTATACCTCCTGCCCATCAATTACGCAATGCTATATTGTGTTATACCACTGCGTCATTGAATTGGAAGGATGCATACTGTATAGAATTGCTTGCCTTTTTTTTTTCGCAAGAGGTTGGTCAGGAGGCGCAGCTGCAGGCGAAGGTTGCTGGGCATTCGATGGAGGTTGGTTGCTCACCTGGAGTCGGCCAGCAAGGCAGTGACTGAGGTGGTGTCCTGCTGTGTTGTAGTAGTAGATGTAGCAGGTGAAATCGCAGATCTAGAGAGTGTACAGAGATCCTTTACTGCACGTATAAGTTCTGTCAAGCACCTTAACTACTGGGAACGCTTGGAAGCACTTGACTTGTACTCGTTGGAACGCAGGAGGGAGAGATATATCATAATCTACACTTGGAAAATCTTGGAAGGAATGGTCCCAAATCTGCACACAGAAATCACTCCCTACGAAAGTAAAAGACTGGGCAGGCGATGCAAAATGCCGCCAATAAAAAGTAGGGGCGCCATTGGTACACTAAGAAAAAACACCATAAGTGTCCGGGGCCCAAATTATTATTATAATCAAGGGGGAAGCGCTAAACCTGGAGGATTATACAACGCCTGGGGGGGGATGTGGAAGGCATTCAGGCTTAATTCGGGGAACTGGAGCACAGATCCAATTCCCTAAATCAAGAGCCCCTCACCAACATCAAGGAACCTTCCTTGAGGGGTCCGGGGCCCAAAACTGTTCAACAGCCTCCCATCAAGCATTAGGGGAATTGCCAATAAACCCCTGACTGCCTTCAAGAGAGAGCTGGACAGATACCTAAAGTCAGTGCCGGATCAGCCGGGCTGTGGCTCGTACGTTGGACTGCGTGCGGCCAGCAGTAACAGCCTAGTTGATCAGGCCCTGATCCATCGGGAGGCCTGGTCATGGACCGGGCCGCGGGGGCATTGATCCACGGAATAACCTCCAGGTATCCTCCAGGTATCCAGGTCAGTTGTGAGGTGTTGGTTGACAGAGGTGGAGCATAGGCATGGAGGCTGGCGCTTATATACTAACGTCCGAGAATGTGTATTGATAAAGCGAAACGTCTACAATAAAGATACCCAGATAAGAACATAAGAACGAAGGAACACTGCAGAAGGCCTACTGGCCCATGCGAGGCAGGTCCAAGTCCCTACCGGCTTAAGCCAATGCACCCAACCTAGTCAGGTCAGGTCACATTGACTCAAGGGAGGAACACGGCAACCGACCCGTTAGCACAAGCTATCAGGTCTAACTCACACCCACCCACATCTACTCATGTATTTATCCAACCTATTTTTAAAGCTACACAACGTTCTGGCCTCTATAACGGTACTTGGGAGTTTGTTCCACTCATCCACAACTCTATTACCAAACCAGTACTTTCCTATATCCCTCCTGAATCTGAATTTTTCCAACTTAAAACCATTGCTGCGAGTCGTTGCACATGTGTCTCAGTTTTCATCTTGTCGGTATTGTATACCATTCTTGTACAACACAATGGTTATGCTCCTCTTAAAGCCCATGTAAACCACGGAACGGGTGCGGTTTAAGTGAAACTTAAAACTCACACGCCATGTTGATATGTGGTTTATGTAACGCCAAGAGTTTTTTTGTGGTTTTGTTGGAAATTGTATAAAATACCGACAAGTTGAAGATTAAGACACATGTGCAACATCACGGTATACTTATTGCAGACGTTTCGCCCTCCAGTGGCTTTGTCAATACAAATTCAAGGACATAAATGGAAGACAGAAAAATTATGTACGAAGAGTTTCGAGAGTTTCACTACTCTCGGAGCCCGGGCATGGGCCAGGCTCGTCTGGTGCTTGCCTTGGTCAACCAGGCTGTTGCTGCTGGAGGTTCACTGCCCCACATATCCATCAAAGCCTCGTTGATCTGGCACCTGGTGTAGATACTTGACCAGTTTCCTCTTGAAGCCGTTTTCTGATATCTTGTGGTAAGATGTTGAATAGTCTGGGACCTCGGATGTTGATACAGTGTTCTCTTATTGTGCCCACCGCACCCCTGCTCCTCACTGGGTTTATTTTACACTTCCTCCCCAATCTTTCACTCCAGTATGTTATGGCAGTATGCAGATTTGGGACCAGGCCCTCCAGTACTTTCCAGGTATACATTATCATGTATCTCTCCTCCGCTCCAGTGAGTACATGTTCAAGACTTGAAGGCGTTCCCAGTAATTTAGGTGTTTACAGGCTTAATGTGAGCCGTAAACGATCTCTGTATTTGTTCCAGCTCTGATATTTCTCCTGCTTTGAACGGGGCCGTCAACACTGAGCAAAATTCTAAATGAGGGAGCACTAGCGATTTTAAGAGAATCACCATCGGTATTATTTCCCTTGTTTTGAAGGTTCTCAATATCCACCCCGTCATCTTCCTGGCTGTCGTGATCTTTATCTTGTTATGGCCCTTAAGAGAAACGTCAACTGACATAATTATTCCCAGGTCTTTTACGTGTTCCTTTCATTCTGTTTGGTGACCCTCTTGAGGGTCACCAAACAGAATGAAAGGAAAACCATACTGGCTCGGGTTATGTTGGTTGTGCTGGTCCATGAAATTTGTAATCTGCCGTCTCATCACTCTTTCGAAGATTTTTATGAAGCAAGAAGTTAGGGCTACTGGTCTAACTTTTAGCTAGTGCTCTACTACCTCCCTTATGCACTCTTTAAGGCCTCTGGTATTTCACCTAGTTCTAAGCTCTTTCTCCAAAGAATGCTGAGTGCTCGTACTAGTGGTACTTTGTACTTATTTATAAATAGAGCTTTCCATGAATCTGGTCCAGGTGCTAAGTGAGTGGGCATGCTGTCCATTTCTTTCTCGAAATCTATGGGATTTGTACTAAAGTCAGTTGGTCTGCACGGCCTTCGGCTGGAGTGAAAATATTTCTGCATTTTCTACCTTGCTGTCATGTAATGGGTTGCTGAACACCGACTCATACTGTTCTTTTAGGATTTCACTCATTTCCTGTTCATCGTCAGTATATGAATCTCCTCTCAATAATGGTCCAATTCTACAGGTAGCTCTTAGCTTGGATTTTGCATAGGAATAGAAATATTTTGGGTTCCTTGCAATATCCTATATAGCCCTTTGTTTCCTTTGTACTTCATCTGTCAGGTATGACATCCTAAGTTTTTGCTCTAATTCAGTGATCTCTCGGCTAAGACTATCTTTCCTCTGTTGTAGCACATTTGTGTTTTTAAACAATTCAGTAACCCGTTTTCTTCTTCTGTACCATCTCCTAAGCTCCTTTGCTTTGTGCTTCGTTAGTACCATTGGTGATATACTACCTGGTATGGCCCCTGGTGTACATACCCCTGCTGGCCTGCTGCAGTGTTTCTCCATTCCTATGTTCATTTTTTCCCAGTGTTATGTAACCTAGACGTCTTGAGAGTACATAAGGAGGAACACTGCAGCAGGCCTGTTGGCCCACACTGGGCAAGTCTCTCACAAGAACTGAACTGCGTAATCTAGGTGATCCAATACCCTTTCTTTGCTTCCTTGTGTTCTTATCTCTGAACGTAAGAATCATAATAATTCACCTCTAACTACAAGTAGTGGGGTTGGGGTTGGTAGAGGAGGGTGATGGTAAAAGTGATAGGGGTGAGGATGATGGTAATGGTGAGGCGTGAGGATAAGGGAAGGGGGTGAGAAGGCAGTGCGAGGAGAGGGGAATAATAGCGAGGGTGATGGTGGAAGTAGTGAGGGTGAGAGGTGAGGAGTGAGAAATATAAAATTGAATTAATAATGACTTGATGAAGTCGCTGGTGGGCGAAACGTCTTCTCAATAAAAATATCATAAACCGCATGGCTGTCACACAAATAAGGTAAGGAGTGAGGAGCGAAACGTGAGGAGGACTGAAAACAGACTCACAGACTTACCAGAACGTGAGAAACTCCCCAGGCTCTTCATGACTTAAAAATAATCTTCAGTATTTCGTTCATCTGGTCAATTAGCGTCGAGGGCGTTGCGGGTTGACCTATTTCTGTAGCAGATAAGTGAATGTAGAGAGGTAGCGAATGTGTCTGGTAGATTACCAGACGGAGGATCAAGCCTCCACCACACGGATCATTATGACTAACCTCTGTGTTTTGGCGTGACTGTAGACGGAACTGGTGGATCCCTCTTAGGTTCGTTTTTATTGAAGTCTGCCTTGCGAAGTAAACAGAGTCACTTTATAAAAGTCCTCCTTGCAAAGTGCGTTATTAAGGACCTTGCAAAGTGCGTTATTAATATCTTTGCGAAGTGGAACGAAGTGTTTTTTTTTTTTTACAATCCTTGCAAAGTGGAAGAGTTTTATGAAAGTCCATTCAAATTGGAACAAAGTGGCCAACATAGTCTATCACCGAACCCACTTAAACCACTTACCCAACATTATTGCACAAGTTACGACTCACATTATCTTTATTTATTTGTTGCTGCACTTAACACAGTAGTCGTGGGAGTTATCTGTAGAGGGCGCCTGAGGGCGTGGCCCCCGCGGTCCGGGACTCGTGGCCCAGGACCCGCGGCCTGGTATTTTATACCATTTTCAACCTAACCATACCACGGGTGGGGTTAGAACCCGCGATCAGACTCATAAAACTCCAGAACGACGCTTTAGCCACTGGAGGTTACCTGGAGGGTAACCACAATAAGATTCATCCAACTAGGTATATTTGTGGTCACAGTGGTGGCCTATGCTAACTTTCCTATGGTGTAGAAATATACCTAGTTGGATGCATCTTATTGAAGCTAGCTGGTCCAGTGGCTAACGCGTCGGTCTGGAGTTTTATGACTCTCTGATCGCGGGTTCTAACCCCGCCCGTGGTATGGTTTCTTTGCAATCGTATCGTTACGATTTCGTGAGTCATTTTCAACATTTCCGAAGACCAGCCAGGTTGTTGCTGTCAGCTTAATCCCCCATCCCCCGTAGACTTCCATAAGGATACAAGAACGTAAGAGTGAAGGAACATTTCGGTAGGCATATTGGTCCAGTGCTAGGCAGGTCTAACTCGCTCCCTGCCACACCTTTCGTGGCCTGACGCTGATCTTATTTCACATTTTCGGTACACCTGTTTCATTTATCAGTCACGTGAAGCTCTAAACCCGTGTGGACCATGTAGCACAAGGAATGGTATACCTCTGATATACATTTGAAGAGTTTCGAGAGTTTCATTGCTCTCGGAGCCCGGTAATGGGCCAGGCTCGTCTGGTGCTTGCCTTGGTCAACCAGGCTGTTGCTGCTGGAGGCCCGCTGCCCCACATATCCATCACAGCCTGGTTGATCTGGCACCTGGTGAAGATACTTGTCCAGTTTCCTCTTAAAGGCTTCTACACTTGTCCCAGCCGTGTTTCTCGTATCTTCTGGTAAGATGTTGAATAGTCTGGGACCCAGGATGTTGATACAGTGTTCCCTCGAGTACTTTCTAGTTATATATTATCTTGTATCTCTCTCTCCTCCGCTCCAGTGAGTACATGTTCAAGACCTGAAGGTGTTCGCAGTAATTTAGGTGCTTTACTGGCTCAATGTGAGCCGTAAACGATCTCTGTATTTGTTCCAGCTCTGATATTTCTCCTGCTTTGAACGGGACCGTCAACACTGAGCAAAATTCTAAATGAGGGAGCACTAGCGATTTGAAGAGAATCACCATCGGCATTATTTCCCTTGTTTTGAAGGTTCTCAATATCCACCCCGTCATCTTCCTGGTTGTCGTGATCTTTGTCTTGTTATGGTCTTTAAAAGAAAGGTCCGCTGACATAATTATTCCCAGGTCTTTTACGTGTTCCTTACGTTCTATTTGGTGACCCTCTTGAGTTTTGTATATAGTATTCCTTTCGAGTTCTTCATTCTTTCCATACCTAAGCAGCTGGAACTTATCACCACTGAACGTCATGTTGTTCTCCACTGCCCACTGGAAAACACTGCTTATGTCTTCCTGTAATTTTTCAGTGTCCTCTACCGTAGTGACTTTCATGCTTATTTTAGTGTCATCTGCAAATGATGATACAAAAGTGTGATGGGTGTTTTTATCTATGTCTGCTATGAGGACGACATAAATCCTGAATCCTATGCCTACTTATGGGTGTGTGTGGGAAACAAGCAGGTTGCAACACTAGGGTTGGAAACAGTAAATGTATAAAAGGCATTCAGCATGAAGTTATAAATAAAGACAATAGAACAGGCCAGCAAACAAAGGGGGACAGCAGAGGGCAGCAAGGGACTAGCTCCCTTAAGGTTTACTATACTAAAAGCAGGAGTGTTAGAAATAAGATAGATGAGCTAAGATTAATTGCAAGTGCAGGAAACATAGATATTATTGCTATAACAGAGACCTGGCTCAATCTGAAAGATAGAGAGATGCCCTCTGAATGTCACATACAAGGCTATAAATTATTCCACACTGACAGGGTCAACAGGAAAGGTGGTGGAGTAGCGATGTATGCCAGAGACAATTTAAATTGTTGTGTTAGACAAGATATTAAATTAGAAGCGTCAGCCACTGAATCTGTTTGGTTACAGCTTCTCGAGGGCCGAGAAAAACTAATTTTGGGTGTGATTTACAGGGCCCCAAATCTTGATAGGGAGTGCAGTAAACTTCTATGGGACGAAATTCGTAAGGCATCTACATACGAAAATGTTGTGCTAATGGGAGATTTCAACTATAGACAGATTGACTGGAGCAATTTGACAGGAAATTTAGAGTCGGGTGACTTTCTTGATACGATCCAGGATTGTTTTTTAAAACAGTTTGTGACAGAGCCAACTAGGGGAAATAACCTCCTTGACTTGGTTCTTGCCAGTAGGGAAACACTAATTAATAATCTTGAGGTTAATGATGAGCTTGGGGAGAGTGATCACAAATCACTCAGTTTTAATATATCATGGAATTCCCCTAATAATGGCAATCAAGTCTCCGTCCCTGACTTTCGCTTGGCTGATTTCATAGGACTGAAAAATTACTTAGGTGGGCTGAACTGGAATGACCTGACTAAGGGTCAGGTAGGTGGTGATGGTTGCCGATATGATGCTTTCCAGGGCATAGTTCTAGCTGCTCAGTCAAATTATGTTCCAAATAGGGAAATCAGATCAAACAAAAATGATCCTAAATGGATGAACAATAGATTAAAATATCTGATTGGTCAAAAGAGAGGCATATATAGGCAAATCAAAAGAGGAGAGGCGCAATTAAGAAATCGATATATTCAGTTAAAGAGAGAAATAAAAAAGGGAATTAGAAAAGCAAAAAGAGATTATGAGGTTAAAGTTGCAAAAGAATCGAAGACTAACCCAAAAGGATTCTTTCAGGTATACAGAAGTAAGATCAGGGACAAGATAGGCCCACTCAAAAGTTCCTCGGGTCAGCTCACTGACAGTGATAAGGAAATGTGTAGAATTTTTAACACATACTTCCTCTCAGTTTTTACACAGGAGGATACCAGCGATATTCCAGTAATGATAAATTATGTAGAACAGGACGATAATAAACTGTGCACTATTAGGGTCACAAGTGACATGGTCCTTAGGCAAATAGATAAATTAAAACCTAACAAATCCCCAGGCCCTGATGAACTGTATGCAAGGGTTCTAAAGGAATGTAAAGAGGAGCTTAGCACACCTTTGGCTAATCTTTTCAACATATCACTACAAACTGGCATGGTGCCAGATAAGTGGAAAATGGCAAATGTGATACCTATTTTCAAAACAGGTGACAGGTCCTTAGCTTCGAACTATAGACCAATAAGCCTAACCTCCATAGTGGGAAAATTTATGGAATCAATAATTGCCGAGGCAGTTCGTAGCCATCTTGAAAAGCATAAATTAATCAACGAATCTCAGCATGGTTTTACAAAGGGGCGTTCCTGCCTTACGAATTTATTAACTTTTTTCACTAAGGTATTTGAGGAGGTAGATCATGGTAATGAATATGATATTGTGTATATGGACTTCAGTAAGGCTTTTGACAGGGTCCCACATCAGAGACTATTGAGGAAAATTAAAGCACATGGAATAGGAGGAGAAATTTTTTCCTGGATAGAGGCATGGTTGACAAATAGGCAGCAGAGAGTTTGCATAAATGGGGAGAAATCAGAGTGGGGAAGCGTCACGAGCGGTGTTCCACAGGGGTCAGTGTTGGGCCCCCTGCTGTTCACAATCTACATAAACGACATAGATGAGGGCATAAAGAGCGACATCGGCAAGTTTGCCGATGACACCAAAATAGGCCGTCGAATTCATTCTGACGAGGACATTCGAGCACTCCAGGAAGATTTGAATAGACTGATGCAGTGGTCGGAGAAGTGGCAGATGCAGTTTAATATAGACAAATGCAAAGTTCTAAATGTTGGACAGGACAATAACCATGCCACATATAAACTAAATAATGTAGATCTTAATATTACGGATTGCGAAAAAGATTTAGGAGTTCTGGTTAGCAGTAATCTGAAACCAAGACAACAGTGCATAAGTGTTCGCAATAAAGCTAATAGAATCCTTGGCTTCATATCAAGAAGCATAAATAATAGGAGTCCTCAGGTTGTTCTTCAACTCTATACATCCTTGGTTAGGCCTCATTTAGATTATGCTGCACAGTTTTGGTCACCGTATTACAGAATGGATATAAATTCTCTGGAAAATGTACAAAGGAGGATGACAAAGATGATCCCATGTATCAGAAACCTTCCCTATGAGGATAGACTAAGGGCCCTGAAACTGCACTCTCTAGAAAGACGTAGAATTAGGGGGGATATGATTGAGGTGTATAAATGGAAGACAGGAATAAATAAAGGGGATGTAAATAGTGTGCTGAAAATATCTAGCCTAGACAGGACTCGCAGCAATGGTTTTAAGTTGGAAAAATTCAGATTCAGGAAGGATATAGGAAAGTACTGGTTTGGTAATAGAGTTGTGGATGAGTGGAACAAACTCCCAAGTACCGTTATAGAGGCCAGAACGTTGTGTAGCTTTAAAAATAGGTTGGATAAATACATGAGTAGATGTGGGTGGGTGTGAGTTAGACCTGATAGCTTGTGCTAACAGGTCGGTTGCCGTGTTCCTCCCTT
Source organism: Cherax quadricarinatus (assembly GCF_038502225.1). Classification (NCBI taxonomy): domain Eukaryota; kingdom Metazoa; phylum Arthropoda; class Malacostraca; order Decapoda; family Parastacidae; genus Cherax; species Cherax quadricarinatus. The sequence goes on from NC_091351.1 coordinate 9,366,015, forward strand.
AAGTCAATGTGACCTGACCTGACTAGGTTGGGTGCTTTGGCTTAAGCCGGTAGGAGACTTGGACCTGCCTCGCATGGGCCAGTAGGCCTTCTGCAGTGTTCCTTCGTTCTTATGTTCTTATGTTCTTACTTAGCGTGAAGCGGAGGATCGAGTCTCCATCGCTCACTACGCACAATTCTATGGACAGTCTCTACACTAGGTGGGACACAAATGCAACAAATGTGATTTTAATGGAGCTTTATAAAGCTCCTGGAGAGCGAAACGTTGCCACAATAAATGTCACATTAGTTGCACTTGTGTCCTTTTACTTTACATATTGTCGGTAATTCTACCAACTTTATTACAAATGTGATTTTATTGTGGTAACATTTCACACTCCAGGACCTGTCATAGCTCCTGGAGAGCGAAACGTTGCCACAATAAAATGTCACATTAGTTGCGCTTGTCTCCTTTTACCCAACATAATAACATTAATACAGTCTCCACACTGACACCTGGAGTGCAAAAAGAGATACTCGCTGCTGTAACTTAGCGGAAGAACACATACCTGTAACATACCTGTAACATACCTGTAACATACCTGTGACATACCTGTAACAAGTTTCGAGGTCTGTACTACTCACGGCCTGAGAGGAGGTTTCCCCCTGGGACATTTATATCTTGAAAAGTAACTTACGACACACGCCAACGAGCTTCTGTTCTCAGTGTTGTGTTAAGTAATTAGCAACCTGGTTTTCCTTTAGTTACTCCTTAATAATACTGAAGATGCCTGGGAGGCTGTTGATCTATCCCAGACCTCTCTTAGGCCAGTTGGTTGCATAAATACACCAGTATATCACCAAGTTGGTTGGTTAAAGGGGTTTAAAGCCTATATCTACTACACAAGGGTCATTAATAAGACTGCGTCTCACTACTTTACCACCAGTTAAGAATTCTTTAATACCTAAAAGGGGAATTAAATTGTCAACATATATAATCCGAGAGACGTATATACACCTGGTGTGAGCACCAGGTGTATATATATGGATTCTACCTGGAGGGTATTCCGGGAATCAACGCCCCCGCGGCCCGGTCCACAACCAGGCCTCCCGGTGGATCAGGGCCTGATCAACTAGGCTGTTACTTCTGGCAGCATGTACCACAGCCCGGCTGATCCAGCACTGACTTTAGGTATCTCTCCAGCTCCCTCTTGAAGGCAGCCAGGGGCCTATTGGCAATTCCCCTTACCCATGGTAGGAGGCTGTTGAACAGTCTTGGACCCCGGACACTTTTAGTGTACCAATGCCTCCCCCCCCACCCAGTCTTTCACTTTCGTAGGGAGTGATATCTGTGTGCAGATTCGGTACCATTCCTTCCAGGATATACCTAACCTAACCACCCGGAAGTTAGGTCAAACTAATGTAGTGACGATGTATCGTACGAATGTACTCTATGTGTAGTAATTTAAGAGTTTAAAATAATTGTGGGAGAGTAGCAATAGTAGCAATATCAGCAGTAGCAGAAGCGTAATAGCAGTAGTAGCAGTAGCAGCAGTAGCAGCAGTAGCCGCAGTAGCAGCTGTAGTAGCAGAAGCAGTAGCATTAGCAGCAGTAGCAACAGCAGCAGTGGCAGCAGCAGTAGCAACAGCAGCAGCAACAACAGTAGCCGCAGTAGCAGTAGCAGCTGTAGTAGCAGTAGCAACAACAGTAGCAGTGACAGCAGTAGCAGCAGCAACAACAGTAGCAACAACAGCAGCAGCAGTAGCAGCAGTAACAACAGCAGCAGTAGCAGCAGCAACATAGGTGTGCTAGCGTAACACTGTTAGTGTGTGCGTGAGCCGCATTTTCCTGTTCCACTATAACCCAAGTCCGTCACTAGCAGAAGTTCTATGACCGCTTTCGAGGGCACTGCTATCCTTGCAACTCAGCCTGAAGCCAGGCTCCCTTGTTAAGTCTGGCTAACCAGACTGTTACTGATAGCTGCTCGCAGGACCACATAACCAGCACGATGACCACTTTCCTAAGATAATGATCCAATTTCCTCCCGAAAATTTCCATCTCTGTTCCGGCAATTGTTCTTATAACAACAGTCTTGGATCACGCATGTTGACATAGTGCTCTCTCTGTGTGCCTAGAGTCTTACCACTATTTTCGCATTCCCTCAGCGGCGTGACGTGCCTGTGACTCACATGCGGTCTTAAACAGTGAAGTCACAGCTTCTATTCACGAAGAGAACATCAGGGCAACAGACAGACCAGAAGCACAAACATGACACGTGAAAAATAAATCTTTGAAAGGGTTTAGAGACAGGAATTTGATGAAATATGAGTTGAACAACCCAAGACAACATTGCTTTAGAGAAGGAAAATCTTGTCTGTCACAATTATTAGATCGTAATTTTCACGGAGGTCTTGAAAGTGAAAAAAAAACGACGATGTAATCCATACTGAATTTGTAAATGCTTGCGAGTATACTGACCCTAATGTAATAACTCACAAGGTCGCTAGATATACTAGGAGACAGATATTCCCTTTTTAGCAGCACACACACACACACACACACACACACAAGTGAAGTAGTGGAGGCAGGAACCATACATAGTTTTAAGAAGAGGTATGACAAAGCTCAGGAAGCAGAGAGAGGATCCAGTAGCGATCAGTGGAGAGGCGGGGCCAGGAGCTGAGTCTCGACCCCTGCAACCACAATTAGGTGAGTACACACACACACACACACACACACACACACACACACACACACACACACACACACACACACACACACACACAGTGATAGTAACTACAAGTCGAGTCTCGACAAAGCAAAAAGTTCAGTGTTAAGACACTTGTGCTACAGTCAGGTGTCTTTATTCCGAAACGTTTCGCCTACACAGTAAGCTTCTTCAGTCTATGTTGTTAGGTAAGACACATATGCAACAGTTAGGTATCTTTATTATGAAACGTTTCGCCTACACAGTAGGCTTCTTCAGTCAAGTACAGAAAAGTTGATAGAAGCAGAAGATACTTGAAGACGATGTAATCAGTCCATCACCCTTAAAGTTTTGAGGTGGTCAGTCCCTCAGTCTGGAGAAGGGCTGGATTTGAGAGGGACCTGACCTCTCAACATCTGAGTTCTTATCTCTCCTAGTGGCCTACGTCTCACCTCTTGGCGCTATAAAAAGCTCCATCCTGTCACTTCTTCTCCATATTGTTTCATACTATGGAACAATGCTCTTCTCCAGACTGAGGGACTGACCACCTCAAAACTTTAAGAGTGATGGACTGATTACATCGTCTTCAAGTATCTTCTGCTTCTATCAACTTTTCTGTACTCGACTGAAGAAGCCTACTGTGTAGGCGAAACGTTTCATAATAAAGATACCTAACTGTTGCATATGTGTCTTACCTAACAACCTGTCGGTATTTTATACCATTTTAATGTTCATTCTTCAGTCTAGCACAGAAGAGTGAGCAGCAGCAGTGGGGATGCAAATACGATGTCATCAGTCCATCACCCTGAAAGACGTAGTTTTGAGGTGGTCAGTCCCTCAGCCTGGAGAAGAGGTTTGTTCCATTCTTCCAGACTATGATGACTATGTGAGCCTGCGGACAGCCAGCACAAGCAACCTGGTTGACCAGGCTTTCATGTGGGAAGCCTTGTCAACCAGGCGGGGTTGTAATGGCAGAAGAACCCTCGAATCCGGTAACTTGACCATCTGGTCATCCAGGTTGTTGCTGGCCGAAGCTCTAGGCCGGAAAGTAACACGAGTCGCTGGCAGCAACAGTCTGGTCGACAAGGCCGTCAACAGGAATGTCTGGCTTCAGAGCGGACAACAGTAGAACCACACGCTAACATGCAACACACAACTCAACACTAACACACAACTCACTACCACACAACACAAACAATAACTGGGAAGATTGTCGCAATAAAACTCTGGAAACCTGCCACAGGTATATCACAGATGATGTTTACAACAAGACAAAGTCGTCACAAGGAGAGAAGTGTATTCTACACTACCTGTGACCTCGACCTATGGCGAGAACAATTAAGTTCCTTACCTGAGAAGTCAGGTCAACCCTTCTTCCCTTCCCTGGAAGACTGACCCACAACGTCCATCCTCTCCTATCTTACCTGTGACCAGGCTCGAGAGTAGTACACTTAGATAATGCCAGCTACTTTATAACAAGGGACCCTTACTATAAAGTAGTTGGGATTATCTAAGTGTACGACACAAGTGTGATGAATGGTTTTGAAAACCGACAAGTTGAAGATTGAGACACTTATGCACCTTATGGGAATCTTTATTTAGGAAACGTTTCGCCACACAGTGGCTTCATCAGTCCAATACAAAGCAGAGAGGTGCAAGAAGAGGAGGAGATTGAGGTAATCAGTCCCTCAGCCTGGAGTCGATGTGTTCAGTCCATCAATCTTGTAGATGGTACATAAGGTGCATAAGTGTCTCAATCTTCCACGACACAAGTACACAATAACACTACTGACAACTCTGCGAGCACCATACAGGTGGTATATAATACCCGCCTACCAGTGACATGTCTTCGTCTGCTCTACGTCTCTCATGTGACGCCAATATACAAGCTACAGTCTTACTGCCTGTGCTCCGCGGGTCACCAACTGGAAAAGACCCGGGCCGGGACAAGACCGGTGAACCTACAACACCAGCTTGTGCTCCTGACTCTTCAAGACTACGGTGGTCTTCACCAACTCCAAGCAGGGGCGCATCTACTATGAAATTAATGAAGCTTAAGCTTCAGGGGCCCCTAACCCAGGGGGACCCAAAAAGCTACTTTAGTCCACATTGTTTAAAATTTTTGAGTCTACTTTCAAGGATCACAACAGTGCCATGATCACAAGTGCAAAGAAAATGATAGGATGGATAATGAGAACGTTCAAAACGAGAGATGCCAAGCCAGTGATGATCCTTTTCAAATCACTTGTTCTCTCTAGGCTGGAATACATTAACATCTCCATTCAAAGCAGGTGAAATCGCAGATCTAGAGAGTGTACAGAGATCCTTTACTGCACGTATAAGTTCTGTCAAGCACCTTAACTACTGGGAACGCTTGGAAGCACTTGACTTGTACTCGTTGGAACGCAGGAGGGAGAGATATATCATAATCTACACTTGGAAAATCCTGGAAGGAATGGTCCCAAATCTGCACATAGAGATCACTCCCTACGAAAGTAAAAGACTGGGCAGGCGATGCAAAATACCCCCAATTAAAAGCAAAGGTGCCATTGGTACACTAAGAGAAAACACCATAAGTGTCCGGGGCCCAAGCCTGTTCAACAGCCTCCCACCAAGCATTAGGGGAATTACCAATAAACCCCTGGCTGCCTTCAAGAGGGAGCTGGACAGATACCTAAAGTCAGTACCGGATCAGCCGGGCTGTGGTTCGTACGCTGGACTACGTGCGGCCTGCAGTAACAGCCTGGTTGATCAGGCCCTGATCCACCGGGAGGCCTGGTCGTGGACCGGGCCGCGGGGGCGTTGATCCCCAGAATAACCTCCAGGTAGACTCTAGGTACTGTATGAGAAGGGGTTGCGAAGGGGCCCTCATAACAGTTCAAGCTTCAGGGGCCCAAAAAATGTAGGTCCGCCACTGACTCCAGGAAATGAGGGACTGATTATCTCATCTTTTGTATATAGTTCTACTGGATTCCAGTTATATCCTTGAATCTGTATTGATAAAGCCACTGGAGGGCGAAACGTCAACAAATAAAGGTACCCAGATGTTCGACATGTGCCTAATTCTCTCGTCGGGTCACCATCTGGAAAAGACCCGGGCCGGGACACAACAGGCGGACCCAAGAATGATAAGTCTAATTCTTCATCACGCTAAACCCATACCGGTTTAGCGCTCCGTGGATCTCTAAATACGGTAGTACGTGTAACCGGGAGGGGGGATATGGAGAAACGCAGGTCAAGGGAACTGTTAGTGTCGTGTGAAGGCTAGAGAGGTGACTCGGCAGGGCCCCGGGCTACAGGAAGCGGCCCGCCCACATTCTCAGCTGCCCGCCCACATTCTCAGCTGCCCGCCCACACCACACTGGTAAACAGGAAATAACGCAAGAGTCATAACGCAGGTGAGGGAACAGGAACAGGAAACTCTTAACAGAAGAACCATGGCTCAAGACACAGCTTCAAGACTAGGTATGACTAAGTCCCAAGAGGCTAGCAAACACTGTGGGTGTCACCACACCTTGTACACCCACTGAGAAAATAACACAGGGTATTACCAGGTGTTACGTATTGCGTAGCACATCAACAGTAACACATCAACAGTAACAACGGTAGCTCAACAGTAACATAACAGTAGCACAACAGTAACACATCAAGAGCAACACGACAGTACACATCAACAGTAACACAAGAGTAATAAACAGTAGCACATCAACAGTAACACGTCAACAGTAGCACATCAACAGTAGCACATCAACAGTAACACGTCAACAGTAACACGTCAACGGTAGCACATCAACAGCAACACATCAACAGTAGCACAATATGTAAAGTAAAAGGACACAAGTGCAACTAATGTGACATTTATTGTGGCAACGTTTCGCTCTCCAGGAGCTTTATCAAGCCATTACAAACAATACATGGACACAGAGGGTATATAAAGGCTCTGAGTGAGGTGCAATACTAGTGAGGTACCATTTCGATGTTCACTAGTGGTAGTAGTAGTAGTAGTAGTAGTAGTAGTAGTAGTAGTAGTAGTAGTAGTAGTAGTAGTAGTAGTAACAAAAATAATACAATATGGAAGAGCAAATAATTCGTACATGAGTAAAAGGATATAAAAGCTATTACTTGGGTAACATAAAAATAGGTTGGACAAATATAGACTGGAAAGAGGCAGCTTGTTTCAGTGTTCACTCTCTGTAATGTGCTTGTGTAGTATAACAGGAGAGACTATGTGATGGCAGGGTTTACTGTTTTCAGGAGGATTCTTGCTAAGACTTCGGAGATGGTGAAGCTGCCGTTGTTTTGTTTAATTGTATTCGAAACAGCGATCAGTGCTGATTCAAGGCACTTGCGTGTGCGGAAATTAGTTTCTTTGATCACTAATTGGGCGTCTCTGAATTTCATGAGATGATTGGTGGAATTTCGGTGTTGTACACAGGCGTTGTTTAAGTTGTCGTTCCTACATGCGTAAATGTGTTCATTGAGGCGGGTGTCGAGGTTTCTTGCTGTTTCACCTACGTAGATCTTGTCACAGCCTCCACAGGGTATAGTGTAAACTCCTGCATTGACTGGTTCGTGGTGCTTGGGTTTTGTCCTGGTTAGATCCTTTATTGAAGTGGTAGAAGCGATGGCGACTCTGGTGTTAGCTTGTGAAAGTACTTTTGAGACGTTTAGTGCAACCTGGCTGTTGGGAAGAATTATAACTTTGTTGGGAGCGGTGTTGATGCGTGGAGAATTGATGATCTGAAGAGCTCTTTTCTTGCAGTCTTTGATGAAAAAACAAGGAAATTGTAACTCTGTGAATGTTTGGTGAATGTAAGTACATTCCTCGTCAAGAAACTCAGGACTACAAATTCGGTATGCTCTTAGGAAAAACCCGATGATGATGCCTCTTTTGGTCTTGGTATCTTGACTGGAATAGAAGTGTGTGAGATCATTTTTATTGGTGGGTTTCCGATAAACTTGAAATCTTAGGTTGTTGTCTACTTTGTGAATGAGGACGTCGAGGAAAGGTAGCTTGTCATTGGACTCTTCTTCTAGTGTAAACTGAATCGCTGGTTCAACTGCGTTGAGCCTTGCCTGAAGATCCCGTACATCAAAACGTTTTGGAGTTATTACGAGGACATCGTCCACGTAACGTAACCAAGTGACGCTTGAAGGGATGATGTTGGCGAAGTGTTCGGATTCTAGGTGTTCCATGTATAAGTTGGCTAGGACGGCACTTATTGGGGACCCCATTCTGATACTGCAGTATCATGGGATCTTGTTACAAAGAATTCTTCAACACTTGTTCAACCTTTGGACGAAGACCTACTTCGACTAGTGGATGGTACCACTATGACCCCGCCTCCGCCTGCTTCACCTCACCTCACTACAGTATATAAGCCACTTCTACGGCCCTATGCTGTACATTCTACAAGATTGATGGACTGAACACATCGACTCCAGGTTGAGGGACTGATTACCTCATTCTCCTCCTCTCCTTACGCCTTCTTTGTATTGGACTGATGAAGCCACTGCGTGGCGAAACGTTTCCTGAATAAAGATTCCCATATACTGCATAAGTGTCTCAATCTTCAAGATTTCTAATGCTATGTATTAATTTAGTCATCCTACGCTGAATGTCTTCTAACGAATTTATGTCCATTCTGTAATATAGAGACCAGAATTGAGCTGCATAATCTAGGTGAGGCCTTACTAATGATGTATAAAGCTGCAGCATGACCTCTGGACTTCTGTTGCTTACACTTCTTGATATAAATCCCAGTAATCTATTTGCCTTATTACGTACGCTTAGGCATTGCTGTCTTGGTTTAAGGTTGCTGCTTACCATAACCCCCAAGTCCTTTTCGCAATCTGTATGGCTAAGTTCTACATCATTTAACTTATAAGTACTAGGGTTATGGGCACTCCCAAGCTTCAGAACCTTGCATTTATCTACATTGAACTGCATCTGCCACTTTTCTGACCAAGAATAGAGTTTGTTTAAATCCTCCTGAAGTTCCATAACATCTACGTTTGAATCAATTATCCTACCTATCTTTGTGTCATCGGCGAATTTGCTCATATCACTAGTAATTCCCTCATCAAGATCATTGATATATATTATAAACAACAACGGGCCCAAGACTGATCCCTGTGGAACGCCACTTGTTACAGATCCCCACTCGGATTTAACCCCATTTATGGACACTCTCTGCTTCCTGTCAGTGAGCCATGACTCGATCCACGAGAGCACTTTTCCCCCAATGCCATGAGCTGCCACTTTCTTTAACAGTCTATGGTGCGGAACTCTATCAAAAGCCTTACTAAAATCTAAGTAAATAATATCAAATTCTTTATCGTGGTCAACAGCCTCAAAAGCTTTACTGAAGAAAGTTAATAAATTAGTTAGACAAGACCGGCCTCTTGTGAATCCATGCTGAGTATCATTAATCAAGCTATGCTTATCGAAATGGCTTCTTATAATCTCATCTATAATTGCCTAGTAATTTGCCTACAATTGAGGTCAGGCTTATTGGGCGGTAATTTGACGGTAACGACTTGTCCCCTGTTTTAAAAATAGGAATTACATTAGCCATCTTCCACATATCAGACACTACACCTGTTTGAAGAGATAAATTAAAAATATTAGTTAATGGTTCACAGACTTCCATTTTGCATTCCTTAAGAACCCTTGAAAAAACCTCATCAGGACCCGGCGACTTATTTTGCTTCAGTCTGTCTATCTGCTTCACAACCATTTCACTAGTGACTGTGATGTTACATAATTTATCTTCTTCTAGCCCACTATAAAAATTAATTACTGCAATATTGTTAGTGTCTTCCTGTGTAAAAACTGAGAGAAAATAATTATTAAAAATCGAGCACATTTCATTCTCTTTGTCAGTAAGGTGCCCATAGTTATTTTTAAGGGGACCTATCTTATCTCTAACTTTTGTTCTATAGACCTGGAAAAGACTTTTTGGGTTAGTTTTAGAATCCCTAGCAACTTTAATTTCATAGCCCCTTTTAGCTTTTCTTATCCCCTTTTTAATGTCCCTCTTAATGTCAATATACTGATTCATAAGATGACCCTCACCTCTTTTGATACGCCTATAAATTCCTCTTCTTATGCCCTAGTAGATATTTGAGCCTATTATTCATCCATTTTGGGTCATTTCTATTTGATCTAATTTCTGCATGTATAGTGTTCAGAAAACTGTCATATTGATATCTCACTTCGTTACCCTGATATCTCACTTCAGTAACACGTCAATAGTAGCACATCAACAGGACGTCAACAGTAGCTCATCAACAGTAACACGTCAATAGTAGCACATCAACAGGACGTCAACAGTAGCACATCAACAGTAACACGTCAACAGTAGCACATCAACAGTAGTACTCGTATTTTCTTTCTCACTTTCCAACACAGTGATGTTGAGGCAGGATACCTTTGATATGCCTTTGATAAGCTTCGAGAGTCCTACTCCTGGAGCCTGGCCATGGGCCAGGCTCGTTTGGTGCTAGCCTGGTCAACCAGGCTGTTGCTGTTGGTGGCCCGCAGCCCCACATATGCATCACAGCCTGGTTGATCTGGCACTTTGTGAAGGATCCATACGCAGCTTTAAGAAGGGGTACAATAAGGTTCTTGGAACAGAGCGAGAGAGAGTGGCCCTAGTAGCGACCAGGGAAGAGAGACCGGGAGCTGTGAATCAACCCGTGCAACCACAAATAGGTGAGTACGTAAAGGAATGAGCCAGCTGGAGCTACCAGGCTTCAAGCTTTCCACTAAGCTGTTTCGTAAGAAGCTCCACTGAGAGCACAGCAGCTTCGACAGCTTCGGTCAGGGAAGCTGGAGACGTGTAATGAGGAGGAATACAGCATCAGGGATACGATGTCATAAGGGATACAGTATCAGGGATACAGTATAAGGAGAGGTACAGTATAAGGAGAGGTGCAGTATCAGAGCTACAGGATCAGGGGTACAGTAGCAGGCCTCCACGAGAGAGGGGGGAGGGCTGTTTAACGCCATGTACAATACCTTGCTGACGCCCCCACCAACAGGGGGGCGGGGCTGTCTAACGTCATATACAGTGCCTTGCTGACGGGCTGTCTAACGGCATATACAATACCTTGCTGACGCCCCCACCAACAGGGGGGCGGGGCTGTCTAACGTCATATACAGTGCCTTGCTGACGGGCTGTCTAACGGCATATACAATACCTTGCTGACGCCCCCACCAACAGGGGGGCGGGGCTGTCTAACGTCATATACAGTACCTTGCTGACGGGCTGTCTAACGTCATATACAGTACCTTGCTGACGGGCTGTCTAACGTCATATACAGTACCTTGCTGACGCCCCCCACCAACAGAGGTGTCGGAACAGCTCCAAGTGAAGGGGAAAAAATATGTAAATATTCAAATTAGGCCGTGAGTAGGCTTTGTGTCTGATGTAAGTGGCGGTAAGGTTACAGAAGCCAACTTAGTGGTGAATAAAGCGGCTTAATCTGATCCATCCTCTAGACCTATATGACCACACTCACTGCTCCTCCTAATTGACTACCGATTCTATTGACTTCCTGACTTTATTAAACTTCTTCGGTGGGAGGTGTTATTACCCTCCCTCCCCCTCCTCCAGAGAGAGAGAGAGAGAGAGAGAGAGAGAGAGAGAGAGAGAGAGAGAGAGAGAGAGAGAGAGAGAGGGCTGAACATGGAGTCATTACTTCAGTAATTCGCTCACTGGAAGGGCAACACTGGGAGGTAAACCTGGAAGGGCAACACTGGAAGGGCAAAGCTGGAAGGGCAAAGCTGGACGGGCAACACTGGAAGACCAACACTGGAAGAGTAACACTGGAAGAGCAACACTGGAAGAGCAACACTGGAAGGGCAACACTGGAAGAGAAACACTGGAAGAGCAACACTGGAAGAGCAACACTGGAAGAGCAACACTGGAAGAGCAACACCGGAAGGGCAACAACGGAAGGGCAAGACTGGAAGAACAACACTGGAAGAACAACACTGGAAGAGCAACATTGGAGGAGCAAGACTGGAAGATCAACACTGGAAGATCAACACTGGAAGAGCGACACTAGAAGGGCAACACCGGAAGGGCAACACTGGGAGAGGGCAACACTGGAAGGGCAACACCGGAAGGGCAACATTGGAAGAACAACACTGGAAGAACAACACTGGAAGAGCAACATTGGAGGAGCAACACTGGAAGGGCAACCCTGGAAGATCAACACTGGAAGATCAACACTGGAAGATCAACACTGGAGGAGCAACACTGGAAGATCAACACTGGAAGAGCAACACTGGAAGATCAACACTGGAAGATCAACACTGGAAGAGCAACACTGGAAGATCAACACTGGAAGAGCAACACTGGAAGAGCAACACTAGAAGATCAACACTGGAAGATCAACACTGGAAGAGCAACACTGGAAGATCAACACTGGAAGAGCAACACTGGAAGAGCAACACTGGAAGAGCAACACTGGAAGAGCAACACTGGAAGATCAACACTGGAAGAGCAACACTGGAAGATCAACACTGGAAGAGCAACACTAGAAGAGCAACACTAGAAGAGCAACACTGGAAGAGCAACACTAGAAGAGCAACACTAGAAGAGCAACACTAGAAGAGCAACACTAGAAGAGCAACACTAGAAGAGCAACACTAGAAGAGCAACACTGGAAGAGCAACACTAGAAGAGCAACACTAGAAGAGCAACACTGGAAGATCAACACTGGAAGAGCAACACTAGAAGAGCAACACTAGAAGAGCAACACTAGAAGAGCAACACTGGAAGAGCAACACTGGAAGAGCAACACTGGAAGAGCAACATTGGAGGACCAACACTAGAAGAGCAACACTAGAAGAGCAACACTAGAAGAGCAACACTAGAAGAGCAACACTGGAAGAGCAACACTGGAAGATCAACACTGGAAGAGTAACACTAGAAGAGCAACACTAGAAGAGCAACACTAGAAGAGCAACACTAGAAGAGCAACACTGGAAGAGTAACACTAGAAGAGCAACACTGGAAGAGCAACATTGGAAGAGCAACACTAGAAGAGCAACACTAGAAGAGCAACACTAGAAGAGCAACACTGGAAGAGCAACACTGGAAGAGCAACACTGGAAGAGCAACACTAGAAGAGCAACACTGGAAGAGTAACACTGGAAGAGCAACACTGGAAGAGCAACACTGGAAGAGCAACACTGGAAGAGCAACACTGGAAGAGCAACACTGGAAGAGCAACACTGGAAGAGCAACACTGGAAGAGCAACACTGGAAGAGCAACACTGGAAGAGCAACACTAGAAGAGCAACACTGGAAGAGCAACACTGGAAGAGCAACATTGGAGGACCAACACTAGAAGAGCAACACTAGAAGAGCAACACTAGAAGAGCAACACTAGAAGAGCAACACTGGAAGAGCAACACTGGAAGATCAACACTGGAAGAGTAACACTAGAAGAGCAACACTAGAAGAGCAACACTGGAAGAGCAACACTGGAAGATCAACACTGGAAGAGCAACACTAGAAGAGCAACACTGGAAGAGCAACACTGGAAGAGCAACACTGGAAGAGCAACACTGGAAGAGCAACACTGGAAGAGCAACACTGGAAGAGCAACACTAGAAGAGCAACACTGGAAGAGCAACACTGGAAGAGCAACACTGAAAGAGCAACACTGGAAGAGCAACACTGGAAGAGCAACACTGGAAGAGTAACACTGGAAGAGCAACACTGGAAGAGCAACACTAGAAGAGCAACACTGGAAGAGCAACACTAGAAGAGTAACACTAGAAGAGCAACACTAGAAGAGCAACACTAGAAGAGCAACACTAGAAGAGCAACACTGGAAGAGTAACACTAGAAGAGCAACACTGGAAGAGCAACACTGGAAGAGCAACACTAGAAGAGCAACACTAGAAGAGCAACACTGGAAGAGCAACACTGGAAGATCAACACTGGAAGATCAACACTGAAAGAGTAACACTAGAAGAGCAACACTAGAAGAGCAACACTGGAAGAGCAACACTAGAAGAGCAACACTAGAAGAGCAACACTAGAAGAGCAACACTGGAAGAGCAACACTGGAAGAGCAACACTGGAAGAGTAACACTGGAAGAGTAACACTGGAAGAGCAACACTGGAAGAGCAACACTGGAAGATCAACACTGGAAGAGCAACACTAGAAGAGCAACACTGGAAGAGCAACACTGGAAGAGCAACACTAGAAGAGCAACACTGGAAGAGCAACACTGGAAGAGCAACACTGGAAGAGCAACACTGGAAGAGCAACACTGGAAGAGCAACACTGGAAGAGCAACACTGGAAGAGCAACACTAGAAGAGCAACACTAGAAGAGCAACACTAGAAGAGCAACACTAGAAGAGCAACACTAGAAGAGCAACACTGGAAGAGTAACACTAGAAGAGCAACACTGGAAGAGCAACACTGGAAGAGCAACACTAGAAGAGCAACACTGGAAGAGTAACACTAGAAGAGCAACACTAGAAGAGCAACACTAGAAGAGCAACACTGGAAGAGCAACACTAGAAGAGCAACACTAGAAGAGCAACACTAGAAGAGCAACACTGGAAGAGCAACACTGGAAGAGCAACACTGGAAGAGCAACACTAGAAGAGCAACACTGGAAGAGTAACACTGGAAGAGCAACACTGGAAGAGCAACACTGGAAGATCAACACTGGAAGAGCAACACTAGAAGAGCAACACTGGAAGAGCAACACTGGAAGAGCAACACTGGAAGAGCAACACTGGAAGAGCAACACTGGAAGAGCAACACTGGAAGAGCAACACTGGAAGAGCAACACTGGAAGAGCAACACTGGAAGAGCAACACTGGAAGAGCAACACTGGAAGAGCAACACTGGAAGAGCAACACTGGAAGAGCAACACTGGAAGAGCAACACTGGAAGAGCAACACTGGAAGAGCAACACTGGAAGAGCAACACTGGAAGAGCAACACTGGAAGAGCAACACTGGAAGAGCAACACTGGAAGAGCAACACTGGAAGAGCAACACTGGAAGAGCAACACTAGAAGAGCAACACTGGAAGAGCAACACTGGAAGAGCAACACTGGAAGAGCAACACTGGAAGAGCAACACTGGAAGAGCAACACTAGAAGAGCAACACTAGAAGAACAACACTGGAAGAGCAACACTGGAAGAGCAACACTGGAAGAGCAACACTGGAAGAGCAACACTGGAAGAGCAACACTGGAAGAGTAACACTGGAAGAGCAACACTGGAAGAGCAACACTGGAAGAGCAACACTGGAAGAGCAACATTGGAGGACCAACACTAGAAGAGCAACACTAGAAGAGCAACACTAGAAGAGCAACACTGGAAGAGTAACACTAGAAGAGCAACACTAGAAGAGCAACACTGGAAGAGCAACACTAGAAGAGCAACACTAGAAGAGCAACACTAGAAGAGTAACACTAGAAGAGCAACACTAGAAGAGCAACACTGGAAGAGCAACACTGGAAGAGCAACACTGGAAGAGCAACACTGGAAGAGCAACACTGGAAGAGCAACACTAGAAGAGCAACACTGGAAGAGCAACACTGGAAGAGCAACACTGGAAGAGCAACACTGGAAGAGTAACACTGGAAGAGCAACACTGGAAGAGCAACACTGGAAGAGCAACACTGGAAGAGCAACACTGGAAGAGCAACACTGGAAGAGCAACACTGGAAGAGCAACACTGGAAGAGCAACACTGGAAGAGCAACACTGGAAGAGCAACACTGGAAGAGCAACACTGGAAGAGCAACACTGGAAGAGCAACACTGGAAGAGCAACACTGGAAGAGCAACACTAGAAGAGCAACACTGGAAGAGCAACACTGGAAGAGCAACACTGGAAGAGCAACACTGGATTTTTTATTTACTGTGTATATCAACATTTTTTTTGTTCTCTGTTCCTGTTCTTCGTCTCGTCTGTTAAGGAACTTTTTGTCTGTTCTCTTTGGGTTATTTTACGAGTAATTAACTTGTTATTTGTTATATTTGCGATTTTATTTGAGAACATTTAACGTTTTTTTAGTCTTTAGAACCTTCATTATATTCTGTAGAACCTTCATTATATTCTGTAGAACCTTCATTATATTCTGTAGAACCTTCATTATATTCTGTAGAACCTCCATTATTTTCTGTAGAACCTTCATTATATTCTGTAGAACCTTCATTATATTCTGTAGAACCTTCATTATATTCTGTAGAACCTCCATTATATTCTGTAGAACCTTCATTATATTCTGTAGAACCTTCATTATATTCTGTAGAACCATCATTATATTCTGCAGAACCATCACTATATTCTGTAGAACCTTCATTGTATTATGTAGAACCTTCATTATATTCTGTAGAACCTCCATTATTTTCTGTAGAACCTTCATTATATTCTGTAGAACCTTCATTGTATTATGTAGAACCACCATTATATTCTGCAGAACCATCACTATATTCTGTAGAACCTTCATTGTATTATGTAGAACCACCATTATATTCTGCAGAACCATCACTATATTCTGTAGAACCTTCATTGTATTATGTAGAACCATCATTGTACTCTGTAGAACCATCATTGTACTCCGTAGAGCCATCATTGTATTCTGCAGAACCGTCAAGGCAGGAGAGATTACCAATCTGGAAAGTGTATATAGAACTTTCATTGCTATTATACACTCCATCTAGCTCCTGAACTACTGGGAACTCTGTAAAGTCCCTTCAAGTATATTCCTTGGAACGTAGGCGAGAAAGGTACATCATAATTTACATCTGGAAAATCCTGGAGAGACTGGTTCCAAACCTCAACACCGAAATGAATTCGTATTAGAAGAGACTTGGCATACGGTGCAAAAGTACCTCCACTAAACAGCAGGGGCGCTACGAGTACACTGAGAGAGAACTCGACAAGTGTCAGGGATCCCCGACTCTTCAACGCCCTCAATAAAACTTCTGCTGTCTTCAAGAGGGAACTGGAGAAATTTCTCACTTCAGTGCCTGACCAGCCGGGCTGTGGTTCATACGTTGGACTGCGTGGGGCTCAGCAGTAACAGTCTAGCTGATCAGTTCTTGAGCCTTTATTATTATCAAGATCAGCGTCGTCATAACGAAGTGCGTTATGACGGCGATGATCATACAGCGTTGTCATGATCCTTGAGGTACGCCGAACGCATGATTTTTCCTCACTCTTCCGCCAGGCGGCCACAACATCCATCATACCGCTGAAAATGAAGTGGCTAGATCCAAAGGGGGAAAAAAGAGAGCTTACATAAGAACATAAGAAAGAAGGAACACTGCAGCAGGCCTACTGGCCCATGCGAGGCAGGTTCAAGTCTCCTACCGGCTTAAGCCAATGCCCCAACCTAGTCAGGTCAGGTCACATTCGCTTAAGGAAGGAACACGGCAACTGACCTAGTAGCACAAGCTAGTCAGGTCCAACTCACACCCACCCACACCCACTCATGTATTTATCTAACCTATTTTTAAAACTACACAACGTTTTAGCCTCTATAACTGTACTTGGGAGTTTGTTCCACAACTCTATTACCAAACCAGTGCTCTATTACCAGCACCTTGGATCAAGATCACTTTCCCAGTATCAACGCACCCCCCCCTCCCCTCCCCTCCCCCACTGAAGGATATTAGCATAGAGGCGTAAAAAGTTGACGTATTCAAATGTGGCTCGTGTAGGCCGCTATGCTAACAACCATCTATTGTGATATTATTATGTGAGAGGAGGCATAGGGACAACGACGTGTAGGCCTAAGTAGGCTTAAAGTACCCACAACAAGTGACCACCGGGGAAAAAATTAGGCTATTCAAATTATTTTTTTTTTAGGGTAACGTAAAGGTAATGAGGAGAGATAGAGAGAAGAAACGGGAAGAAAAGAAGCGGGAGAAGAGACGGGAGGAAAAGAAGGGAAGAAAGAGACGGGAAGAAGAAAAAGGTAAAAAAATAGAGAAGAGGAATGAAGAGGAAGCAAAACAGAGAAGAGGAAAGAAAAGAGGGAGGAAGAGAGAAGAAGAGGAAAGAGAAGGATAAGGAAGATGAGGGAAGGAGAGGAAGACAAGGCAGGAGAAAAAAATATGAAGCCTCCAAGACCAGATCATACCTAGTCTTGAAACCGTGCGTGTTGATCTCCAGCACCTCTGTATGCAGAAAACATATATACTCACCAGGAAACTAGACCACCTGCCTTAACAAGTATCACATCAGTCAGGTTGTGAAGGCTATGTAGGCTGGCAGTTACAGCCTGGTTGACCAGGCAGCCGACAATGAGGTTAGGAAGGTCATTTGAGTATAACGAAGAGCAGGGGTTCAAACACTGATCCTTGGGGTAGCCCACTCGTTTCCCCTACCCAGTCTGATTTCTACTTCCTTCCCACTGTCCTCTGCCTTCTGGTCACAAAGCATTCCAACATCTGAGTAATTAGGTACAAGGTTCTTCACGACTAAGGTGCTCTTCACCAACTCCAACCCTGAGGGACCGGTTACCTCACGTTTTGTACATATTCCTATGTCACTGGTTGGCTAAATGTCTACAAATAAAGATACCCACAAATTGCACTTGTGTCTAATACCTCATCTTGTCGGTACTGTATACCATTCATGTACAGTATTCCTAGATATGTTTAAGTACCTACCCTGCTGCCCCTGCCTACCTGCTCCTTCAGTATATACACATATCTGTGTGCTACTCTGTCAAAGTGTATTATAAATACGTCAGTTTACCTTATTCCCGGTATACCTGGAGGTTATTCCGGGGATCAACGCCCCCGCGGCCCGGTCCATGACCAGGCCTCCCGATGGATCAGGGCCTGATCAACTAGGCTGTTACTGCTGGCCGCACGCAGTCCGACGTACGAGCCACAGCCCGGCTGATCCGGCACTGACTTTAGGTATCTGTCCAGCTCTCTCTTGAAGGCAGCCAGGGGTTTATTGGCAATTCCCCTAATGCTTGATGGGAGGCTGTTGAACAGTTTTGGGCCCCGGACACTTATGGTGTTTTCTCTTAGTGTACCAATGGCGCCCCTACTTTTTATTGGCGGCATTTTGCATCGCCTGCCCAGTCTTTTACTTTCGTAGGGAGTGATTTCTGTGTGCAGATTTGGGACCATTCCTTCCAAGATTTTCCAAGTGTAGATTATGATATATCTCTCCCTCCTGCGTTCCAACGAGTACAAGTCAAGTGCTTCCAAGCGTTCCCAGTAGTTAAGGTGCTTGACAGAACTTATACGTGCAGTAAAGGATCTCTGTACACTCTCTAGATCTGCGATTTCACCTGCTTTGTATGGAGATGTTAATGTACAGCAGTATTCCAGCCTAGAGAGAACAAGTGATTTGAAAAGGATCATCATGGGCTTGGCATCTCTCGTTTTGAAAGTTCTCATTATCCATCCTATCATTTTCTTTGCACGTGCGATCGTGGCACTGTTGTGATCCTTGAAAGTGAGATCCTCAGGCATTACTACTCCCTGGTCCCTTACATTATTTTTCCGCTCTATTGTATGGCCGGAGTCAGTAGTATACTCTGTTCTAGTTATTATCTCCTCCAGTTTTCCATAACGGAGTAGTTGGAATTTGTCCTCATTGAACATCATATTGTTTACCGTTGCCCACTGGAAAACTTTGTTTATATCTTCTTGGAGGTTAACCGCGTCCTCAGCAGATGACAGCCTCATGCAGATCCTAGTATCATCCGCAAAGGATGATACGGTGCTGTGGTGTATATCTCTGTTTATGTCTGATATGAGGATAAGGAATAAGATGGGGGCGAGTACTGTGCCTTGTGGAACAGAGCTCTTCACTATGGCAGCCTCCGATTTAACTCTGTTGACCACTACTCTTTGTGTTCGATTTGTTAGGAAGTTGAAGATCCATCTCCCCACTTTCCCAGTTATTCCTTTAGCACGTATTTTATGGGCTATTACGCCATGATCGCATTTGTCAAATGCTTTTGCAAAGTCTGTGTATATTACATCTGCATTCTGATTTTCTTCCAGTGCATCCAAGGCCATGTCATAGTGATCCAGTAGTTGTGAGAGGCAGGAGCGACTTTCACACAATTGAGTTACTTTGCTGTTTTAACTTTCAAGGTTAAATTGTGATATTACAAGGACCCAGATGGAAATAAGTCACTTTGTCTGACTTTTTTGGGTTATCCTGGATAATTTACACTATGTATAATAACTGTAGTTATGTGTAAATGTGCTTAAATAAACTTACGGGAAGTTGCAGTCTGTTTGGCGTCTCTCTTTAATTTACTTTCTTACTATCATTACAAAAACCAGGCGTCTCGCATGACAGGAGAGAGAGAGAGAGAGAGAGAGAGAGAGAGAGAGAGAGAGAGAGAGAGAGAGAGAGAGAGAGAGAGAGAGAAGCTTACAGCACTTCGCCGTATCTCGCATCTGGTTGACAGTAGGGGTTGCAAGATCCTGTACGAGGCACAAGTACGCTCACACCTTGAGTATGCTCCACTTTCTTGGTTTGCCTGCCCCCCCTCTCATCTGCGACTGCTTGACAGAGTAGAGAACAGAGCAAGACGTCTCATCTCTCGCCTGGACCCATCCTGGATAGATCTGTCATTTCAGCAGAGCCTTCAACACAGGAGGAATGTGGGTGGCCTTACTGTTATGTACAAGGCCAATATTGTCAAAATACCACACTTGGATCCACTTCGAGGACAGCGTGAAACAAGCTTTTATGCCACAAGACGGGCAGAAAGCAGCAACTTCACTCTGGCTGTACCCTTCTCCAGAACATCACTCCATCTGAGATCCTATATACCCAGGATGACTCGAGTATGGAACACATTCGTACAGCATAATGATGTCAACGAGATAAAGTCAGTTGATCAAATGAAAATGCCGGCCCACAGATGGCTCCAACTTCATCCTGTTCCCTACTTGTATGTCTCATAACAATAAAAATGCTTTCAAATGAGCTGATGTAGGTAACAGCTCTTAGCTTGCCAATAAAGTTAGGAATCCTTAAGCTGTAAATAGCTTGTCAATAAGCTTGGGATCCATAACCTAACCTTGTCAAAACCCTGTGTAAAGAGAGAGAGAGAGAGAGAGAGAGAGAGAGAGAGAGAGAGAGAGAGAGAGAGAGAGAGAGAGAGAGAGAGAGAATGTGAGTGTGAGTGTGAGTGTGTGTGTGTGTACTCACCGATTTGTGGTTGCAGTGTTCAATTCACGGGTTATGGCCCCGCCTCTTCGCTAGTCGTTACTAGGTAAACTCTCTCCCTGTTCCAAGAGCCTTATCGTACCTCAACTTAAAGCTATGTAAGGATCCTGAAGACTACTTCACTCACATGATTATTCCACTTCCTGACAGCTCTCTCTCTCTCTCTCTCTCTCTCTCTCTCTCTCTCTCTCTCTCTCTCTCTCTCTCTCTCTCTCTCTCTCTCTCTCTCTCTCTCCCTCTCTCTCTCTCTCTCTCCCTCTCTCTGTACAGAGGTGAACACAGTTTAGCTGTCATCGGGAGGAAGATGAAGGAAGGAAAGAACCAGTGTGTTGACATATTAAGCTGCCAGGGAGGAGTAGCCAGGGAGGAGTAGCCAGGGAGGAGTAGCCAGGGAGGAGTAGCCAGGGAGGAGAGCCCAGGGAGGTAGCCGGGAGGTAGCCGGGAGGAGAGCCAGGGAGGTAAGCCAGGGGAGGAGTTACCAGGAAGGAGTAGCCAGGGAGGTAGCCAGGGAGGAGTAGCCGGGAGGAGAGCCAGGGAGGAGTAGCCGGGAGGAGTAGCCAGGGAGGTAGCCGGGAGGAGTAGCCAGGGAGGAGTAGCCAGGGAGGAGTTAGCCAGGGAAGAGAGTAACCAGGGAGGAGTAGCCAGGGAGGAGTAGCCAGGGAGGAGTAGCCAGGGAGGAGTAGCCAGGGAGGAGTAGCCAGGGAGGAGTAGCCAGGGAGGAGTAGCCAGGGAGGAGTAGCCAGGGAGGAGTAGCCAGGGAGGAGTAGCCAGGGAGGAGTAGTCAGGGAGGAGTAATCAGGGAGGAGTAGTCAGGGAGGAGTAGCCAGGGAGGAATAGCCAGGGAGGAATAGCCAGGGAGGAGTAGCCAGGGAGGAGTAGCCAGGGAGGAGTAGCCAGGGAGGAGTAGCCAGGGAGGAGTAGCCAGGGAGGAGTAGCCAGGGAGGAATAGCCAGGGAGGAATAGCCAGGGAGGAATAGCCAGGGAGGAATAGCCAGGGAGGAGTAGCCAGGGAGTAGTAGCCAGGGAGGAGTAGCCAGGGAGGAGTAGCCAGGGAGTAGTAGTCAGGGAAGAGAGTAGACAGGGAGGAGTAGCCAGGGAGGAGAGTAGACAGGGAAGAGAGTAGCCAGGGAGGAGTAGCCAGGGAAGAGAGTAGCCAGGGATGAGTAGCTAAAGAGGAAAGTAGCCAAAGAGGAGTAGCCAGGGAGGAGTAGCCAGGGAGGAGTTAGCCAGGGAAGAGAGTAACCAGGGAGGAGTAGCTAAAGAGGAAAGTAGCCAAAGAGGAGTAGCCAGGGAGGAGTAGCCAGGGAGGAGTAGCCAGGGAAGAGAGTAACCAGGGAGGAGTAGCCAGGGAAGAGAGTAACCAGGGAGGAGTAGCCAGGGAGGAGTAGCCAGGGAAGAGAGTAGCCAGGGAAGAGAGTAACCAGGGAGGAGTAGCCAGGGAAGAGAGTAGCCAAAGTGGAGTAGCCAGGGAAGAGAGTAGCCAGGGAGGAGTAGCCAGAAAAGTGAGTAGCCAGGGAAGAGAGCAGCCAGGGATGAGTAGCTAAAGAGGAAAGTAGCCCAAGAGGAGTAGCCAGGGAGGAGTAACCAGAGGAGAGAGTAGCCAGGGAGGAGTAGCCAGGGAGGAGTAACCAGAGGAGAGAGTAGCCAGGGAGGAGTAGCCAGGGAGGAGTAACCAGAGGAGAGAGTAGCCAGGGAGGAGAAGCTAGAGACGAAAGTAGCCAAAGAGGAGTAGCCAGAGAAGAGAGTAGCCAGGGAAGAGAGTAGCCAGGGAGGAGCAGTCAGGGAAAAGAATAGCCATGGAGGAAAGCAGCCAGTTAGGAGTAATCAGGGAGGAAAATGGCCAGTGAAGAAAGTAGCCAAGGAGGAGAGTAGCCATAGCGGAGAATGGCCAGTAAAGAAAGTAGCCAGGGAGGAGAATGGCCAGTAAGTAAAGTAGCCAGGGAGGAGAGTAGCCATGGAGGAAAGTGGTCAGGGAGGAGAGTAGCCAGGGAGGAGAGTAGTCAGGCTGGAGAATGGCCAGTGAGGAAAGTAGCCAGGAAGGAGAGTAGTCAGTGCTCTCAGCCAGGAAGGAGAGTAGCCAATAGTCTCAGTGCTGTTGAAAATATCAGGAATGAGAGAGAGGAGCTGCTAGATAAGTACAGGTCAGCTATAGATTTAATTAGGTCTAAGGGAGGGGTCCTTATCATATGTAGCATCTTGCCTAGAAGGGAAGTGGGTAATGAAAGGACGTCTAGGGCAATTGGTGTAAATTGCTGGGTAGACAGGTACTTCAAGGAACTTGCAATCCCATTCATCGATAACTGGGACAATTTCTGTGGCAAATATGATACATATGCAAGGGATGGGGTACATCTCTCTGGTGCAGGGGTGGTAACACTTGCCAACTCGATCGAGGGGGCCATTGCTGACTTGTCCAGGACTTTAAACTGATAGAATATAGTGGTATGGATGTGTGTGTGTGTGGGGGGGGGGAACAATCAGGTTGAAACAACCAGGGTTGAAAACAGTAGATATTACCAGGATACCTTGGGATATGTATAAAAGATATTATTCATAATAAAGTTTCTAATAAAGGTAAATCAGGTGGTCAACAGAGACAGTAGAGGGCAGTGAGTGACTAGCTCCCTGAAGGTTTACTATACTGACAGTAGGAGTGTAAAAATAAGATGGATGAGCTGAGAATATTTGCATGCACAGGTAGCATAGATATTATTGTTATAACAGAGACCTAGTTCAACCTGTAAGAAATGCCTTCCGAATGCCACATACAAGAATACAAACTATTCCACACTGATAGGGTCAACAGGAAGGGTGGTGGAGTTGCGATGTATGTCAGAGATCATTTGAATTGCTGAGTTAGGAAAGATATAAAATGAGAAGCATCGGACACAGAATCTGTTTGCCCACAATTTCTTGAAGGGCGTGAAAAATTAATTTTGGGTGTGATTTATAGGCCCCAAACCTTGATAGGGAGTGCAGTAGGCTTCTATGGGATGGGATTCATAAGGCATCTAGATATGAAAATGTTGTGTTAATAGGAGATTTTAGCTTTAAACAAATTGATTGGAGCAATGTGGCAGGAAATCTGGAGTTCATCAATTTTCTTGATACGATTCAGAACTGCTTTTTAAAACAGGTTGTGACAGAACCAACTAGAGGAAATAACCTATTTGACTTGGTTCTTGCTAACAAGGAATCAATGATTAATAATCTTGAGGTTAATGATGAGTTTGGGGAAAGTGATCACAAATCACTGTTTCAATATATCATGGAATTACCCAAATAACTACAATCATGTCTCTGTCCCTGACTTCAACTTGGTCGGTTTCACAGGTTTGCAAAATTACCTGGGTGGGTTGAATTGGAATGACCTGACTATGGGTCAGTTAAGCGATGATGGTTGCCAATACGACGATTTTCAAAGCATAGTTCTAGCTGCACAATGTATGTTCCAAATAGAGAAATTAGATTAAGCAAACATGATCCAAAATGGATAAACAATATATTAAAACACCTCATTGGCCAAAAGAGAGATGTATGTAGGCAAATCAGAAGAGGAGTGGGGCAGTTAAGAAGTCAATATATTCAATTAAAGCATGAAATAAAAAGGGAATAAGAAAAGTAAAGAGAGATTATGAGGTTAAAATCACAAGTGATTCAAAGAGTTTTCCACTGGGTTTCTTTCAGGTATACAGAAGTAAGATTAGGGAAAAAATAGGCTCACTCAAAAGTTACTCAGGTCACCTCACCAACAGTGATAAGGAAATGTGTAGAATTTTTAACACTTATTTCCTCTCAGTTTTTCTGCAGGAAGATACTAGTGAAATTCTAGAAATAATAAGCTGTGTTGAACTGAATGATGATAAGTTATGCACAATCCAAGTTACTAGTGACATGGTTCTCAAATAAATAAATTAAAACCTAACAAATCCCCAGGCCCTGATGAACTGTTCACAAGGGTTTTAAAGGAATGTAAGGAAGAACTTAGTGAACCTCTGATTAGTCTTTTCAACTTATCTCTACGAACTGGCAAAGTACCAGATAAGTGGAAAATGGCAAATGTGATACCTTTCTACAAATCAGGCGATAGGTCCTTAGCATCAAACCACAGACCAATAAGCCTAACCTCCATAGTGGGAAAATTGATGGAATCTATAATTGCCGAGGCTATTCATAACCATCTTGAAAGACAAATTGAGTAATAAATCCCAGCATGTTTTACAAAAGGGCATTCCTGCCTTACAAACTTACTAACTTTTTTGCTTAGGTATTTGAGGAGGTAGATCATGGAAATGAATATGATACTGTGTATATGGACTTCAGTAAGGCATTTGACAGAGTCCCACATTGGAGACTGTTGAGAAAAGTTGAGGCACACAGAATAAGAAGGAAAATTTTTTCCTAGATAGAGGCATGGCTGACAGATAGGCAAGAAACAGTTTGCATAAACAGGGAAAAATCAGAGTGGGGAAGCATCACAAGAGGTGTTCCACTGGGTCAGTGTTTGGCCCCTTATCATTCACAATTTACATAAATGATATAGATGAGGGTATAAACAGTGACATAAGCAAGCTTGCCGATGACACCAAAATAGGCCGTCGAATTCATTCTAATTACAGTGGAACCTCAAATTTCGAACGTATCCCTTATCAAACTTTTCGAAAATCGAATGCTTTTTTCGAACCAACTTTGTCCCTATTATCGAACTCGCCCCTATTTTCGAACTGCCGGGAACCAGACCTGTACAGCAGCCCACTCTGTCCGTGTCCCTGAGCAGGCGCTGTGAGCCAGTCTGGTTGTAGATGAATGGTTCAGAGAACCGACATGTTGATAAATTAGACACATGTGCAACTCTTGGGTATCTTTATTGAAGAAACGTTTCGCCACACAGTGGCTTCATCAGTCCATATGGACTGATGAAGCCACTGTGTGGCGAAACATTTCTTCAATAAAGATACCCAAGAGTTGCACAGTCTGGTTTTGTTGATGCTTGAGTGAATACTAACTTGCACTCTCATTCAAACATTTTACGATTATTTCATTGTGTTTAGTGCTTGTGGGACTGTGAAATAAGCTACCATGGGCCCAAAGAAACTTGCCAGTGGTACCCCTGTAGTAAAGAAAGTGAGAAACACCATAGATCTGAAGAAGGAAATAATATAGAAGTATGAGAGTGGTGTGAGACTTGTTGAGCTTGCCAGGATGTACAGAGGACTGTGGATAGTTATTTTGTGAGACAGAAACAGAGGACTGTAGACAGTTATTTTGTGAGACAGGGGTCCAGTGACTCTCAAGCTGGTCTTAGTGGCATTAAAATACAGAGAAGGGAAGGAACCCCAGAGAGGCCTTTGATACCTGAAGTCCTCATGGAGAGGGATTCCCCTTCCAAACACTAACCCCAACTCCCTCTCTCCTCCCTATCTTCCAGATGCCATCACCAATCTTCAATAAAGGTAAGTAAAAATGTTATTTTATATGTTTATTTAAATTTATTAATACATAATTGAACATTATATTTGTTGTATGTAAAACTAGAATTAATCTCTATAAAATGTATTTTTTTGTGAATATTTTTTGGGTTTCTGGAACGGATTAATTGTATTTCCATTATTTCTTATGGGAAATATTGCTTTGCTTTTCAGACTTTTCGAATTTAAAACTAGCTCCTGGAACGGATTAAGTTCAATATTCGAGGTTCCACTGTAGGACGCTAGAGTGTTCATGGAGAATCTGAATAGACTGGTGCAGTAGTCGGTGAAGTGGCAAATGCAGTTTAACATAGACAAGTGCAAAGTTCTAAGCGTTTTAAAGGTAAACAACCGTGATATTTATAAACTAAATAATGTCGATCTTAATATTTCTGACTGCGATATAAAGATTTGGGGGTTCTGGCTAGCAGTAATCTAAAGCCCAGACAACAGTGCGCAAGTATTTGAAACAAAGCGAATAGAATTCTTGGCTTCATTTCAAGTATAACTAACAGGAGTACGCAGGTTGTTCTTCAGCTCTGTATATCCTTGGTTAGGCCTCATTTAGATTATGCTGCACAGTTCTGGCCACCGTATTACAGAATGGATATAAATGTTCATGAAAACGTACAAAGGAGGATGGCAAAGTTGATCGCATGTATCAGAAATCTTTCCTACGAGGATAGACTGAGGGCTCTGAATCTGCACTCTCTAGAAAGGAGTAGAACTGGGGGGATGTGATATGACTGAAGTGTATGAATGGAAAACGGGAATAAATATTGGGAATGTTAAAAATATCTAGCCAAGACAGGACTCGCAGCAATGGTTTCAAGTTGGAAAAATTCAGATTCAGGAAGGATATAGGAAAGCACTGGTTTGGTAATAGAGTTGTGGATGAGTGGAACAAACTCCCGAGTACCGTCATAGAAGCTAAAACGTTGTGAAGTTTTACAAATACGTAAGATAAATACACGAGTGTGTGTGGGTGGGTGTGAGTTGGACCTGCCTCACATGGGCCAGTAGACCTGTTGTAGTACTCCTTTATGTTCTTATGAGAGTGGCCAGGGAGGAGAGAGGGAGAGAAGAGGGAATAATAAGCAGTAAGGGTGACATCCAAGTGAAGGCTGGTGGAGGGTGACACTCTGATAAGGGAGCTTAAGGGGAGGGGGAGGGAGGAGGGAAGGAATAAGCAGGGAGGAGAGTGAAGGAGTAAAGGAGGGAGTAAAGGAGTAAAGGATAGAGTGAAGGAGTAAAGGAGTAAGGAAGGAGGGAGTGAAGGAGTAATTAAGGAGGGAGTGAAGGAGCAAGGAAGGAGGGGGGCTGTTGAAGTAGGAGAGGCAGCATAGGTATGAGACATTGGAGGGGGAGGGGAGAAGGAGGGAGGATGGGGGAGGGGGTGATGAGGAATGGAGGACCTAGATGATGGGTACTGTTTCCTCCCCCTCCCCCTCCAATACCCCCCCACGTCACCTTCCCTCTCATTCACACACAAAAAACAGGAGGGACCAGCTCTGACCGCATCCTTCACACTTATCCTTCACTCCACCTCACGCCCTCCATTCCTCACCCTACCTCCTGCCATCTCTTCCTCCCTCCCTCCCTCTTTCCCACCCTCCATCACTCCTTCAATCCACCCCACAACTCCAACACATGACTTGAATACATGATAACACACACACACACACACACACACACGACCAGTGAAGAGGCGGGACCAGGAGCTATGACTCAACCCCCGCAACCACATATAGGTGAGCTAAGAGAAGAAATTAAAGGACCTAAAACTGACTGCATTTATAATACCGGAGATTAGCGAATTACAGAAATATTTTTAATAATAATAATAATAATAATAATAATAACAGCAATAATAAAAATAATTATAATTGTTGTAATAATACAATCTCATTTATTAATAAAGCGGAGTTTTCTCTTTCTTTACCTGTAACATACCTGTGGCTGATTTCGAGGGCTCCTCTATCCTGGCAGCTGATCTGAGATCAGGTCTTTTTGCTGACCGCCGGGTTGAGCAGGCTGTTGGTGCTACAGCGGCTCACAGCCGCATTCACGTGTCATGGCACGGTTAATCAGGCGATTAACCTCGTTCCAGCATTGTTTACGATATCCGCTGATAGTGGGTCCAGGTCCAGGACCACTGTTATGAGCTGGTAGTAGGTCCAGGTCTAGGACCACTGGTATGAGCTGGTAGTAGGTCCAGGTCCAGGACCACTGGTATCAGCTGGTAGTAGTCTGAAGAGTCCAAGGACCACTGGTACCAGCTGGTATCAGACTGGAGATTACACCTTCCTCCGAAACAATGAACCACAATAAAGGATACGATTCCATTTTATTTGGATTTCGGTAAATATTTACCACAGAAGGAGCTTGGACATGGGCGAAATTCCACAGTCACTTAAAACAACGGATATAGCCCCACTCCATAAAGGTGGCAGAAAAGCATTAGCTAAGAACACTCTTTGAAAGAGTGCTAAGAAGCAGGATTGCAAATCACCTGGATTCCCAAAATCTGCACAATCCAGGGCAACATGGGTTCAGGGAAGGTCGCTCCTGCCTCTCACAACTACTGGATCACTATGATATGGCCTTGGATGCACTGGAAGAAAATCAGAATGCAGATGTAATATACACAGACTTTGCAAAAGCATTTGACAAATGCGATCATGGCGTAATAGCCCATAAAATACGTGCTAAAGGAATAACTGGGAAAGTGGGGAGATGGATCTTCAACTTCTTAACAAATCGAACACAAAGAGTAGTGGTCAACAGATTTAAATCGGAGGCTGCCATAGTGAAGAGCTCTGTTCCACAAGGCACAGTACTCTCCCCCATCTTATTCCTCATCCTCATATCAGACACAGACAGAGATATACATCACAGCACCGTATCATCCTTTGCGGATGATACTAGGATCTGCATGAGGCTGTCATCTGCTGAGGACGCGGTTAACCTCCAAGAAGATATAAACAAAGTTTTCCAGTGGGCAACGGTAAACAATATGATGTTCAATGAGGACAAATTCCAACTACTCCGTTATGGAAAACTGGAGGAAATAATAACTAGAACAGAGTATACTACTGACTCCGGCCATACAATAGAGCGGAAAAATAATGTAAGGGACCTGGGAGTAGTAATGTCTGAGGATCTCACTTTCAAGGATCACAACAGTGCCACGATCGCACGTGCAAAGAAAATGATAGGATGGATAATGAGAACGTTCAAAACGAGAGAAGCCAAGCCAATGATGATCCTTTTCAAATCACTTGTTCTCTCTAGGCTGGAATACTGCTGTACATTAACATCTCCATTCAAAGCAGGTGAAATCGCAGATCTAGAGAGTGTACAGAGATCCTTTACTGCACGTGTAAGTTCTGTCAAGCACCTTAACTACTGGGAACGCTTGGAAGCACTTGACTTGTACTCGTTGGAACGCAGGAGGGAGAGATATATCATAATCTACACTTGGAAAATCCTGGAAGGAATGGTCCCAAATTTGCACACAGAAATCACTCCCTACGAAAGTAAAAGACTGGGCAGGCGATGCAAAATGCCCCCAATAAAAAGTAGGGGCGCCATTGGTACACTAAGGGAAAACACCATAAGTGTCCGGGGCCCAAGACTGTTCAACAGCCTCTCATCAAGCATTAGGGGAATTGCCAATAAACCCCTGGCTGCCTTCAAGAGAGAGCTGGACAGATACCTAAAATCAGTGCTGGATCAGCCGGGCTGTGGCTCGTACGTTGGACTGCGTGCGGCCAGCAGTAACAGCCTAGTTGATCAGGCCCTGATCCATCGGGAGGCCTGGTCATGGACCGGGCCGCGGGGGCGTTGATCCCCGGAATAACCTCCAGGTAACCTCCATAGAGAAGACTGCCGGAGGATACAACTGAACTTCAGAAAGATTTCTCGTTTCTTAAGTACGATCTTCAGCACATTTCTCCATATACAACACTGAAGTTAGGCGGCGGCCTGGGTAGATAATTGAGGAGGTGAGGGCGTCCGGGCCGCTAACTAGGTGACTGCAGGGTACTTTATTAGACCCACCACCGGATGTTATTAATGCTGCAGCCTTGTAGCCGTTGCTTCAACCCAGAGGATGCCAGATCGATTCCCAGACGAAAGATGTCTGATAGGACACATGACAGTAGGTTTCTTCAGTCGAGTACAGAAGAGTCTGCAGAAGTAGTAGAGATGTAAAGATGTAATCAGTCCATCACCCTTGAAGACGTAGTTTTGAGGTGGTCAGTCCCTCAGCCTGGAGAAGAGTTTTGTTTCATATTCTGGAGAAATTGTTCACTGCCAGGTCAACAGGAACTGCTCACCTAGCAGTGAACAGTTTCTGTTCACCTAGCAGTATATAGTTTCTGTTCACCTAGCAGTGAACAGATACTTAGGTGTGAATAAATGGATTATAAAACCGACACGTTGATAAATGAGTCACTTTGTAACAACTGGGTCTCAATCTTCAACTTGTCGGTTTTTTAAACCATTTATCACATCTGTCAGACACTACAACATCATGGGATCTTGATACAAAGAATTCTTCAACACTTGTCCAACCTTAGGACGAAGACCTACTTCGCCTCCTCCTGCTTCGCCTCACCTGACTACAGTATATAAGCCACTGCTACGGCCCTATGCTGTACATTTTACAAGATTGATGGACTGAACACATCGACTCTAGGCTGAGGGACTGATTACCTCAAACTCCTCCTCTTATTCCACCTTTTTCTGCAATGGACTGAAGAAGCTATTGTAGGGCGAAATGTTTCCAGAATAAAGATACCCAAGCGTTAAAAAGTGTCTTGGGTACCTAAATGCTAGTCAAGTGCTGTAAGCACTTGGGGGTATGGGCAGAGGGGTCTCAGCATACATTACATTCTTCTGTGCCTTGAAATCAGCTAATCTATGATTACAGCTCACTGTAGAAGGCCTACTAGGCCATACAAGGCAGGTCCTTACCAAAAGCTACGCGAGAATTTACTCCCGTACCCATGACACCAGTCACACTACATCCTAATGTTAACTGAAACAGGAGAATTATTAAGGATAACCTATTAAAAGTGGGTTTATTTCCCCTGGGATCCTTCCCCATGATTCCACCCATAACAGTCGGTGTCCGGAAAAAAAAGTCACAGGGAAAAAAAAGGTTACAATTTTGATTAAGAAAAAAGTCACAATTTTGGCTTAGAAAAAAAATCACATTTTATTTAAGTTAGGTCAGGTTGTGACTTTTTTCTTCTAACTTTTTCCTGGATCCTAACAGTTGATTACACGCAGGTACCTATCTACCTCTAAGCGAAGGGCACCTTTGTAAGGAGGCTTGTCTATGCGTCTCGTCTGACAATTGATCCCAGGTCATTTTGGTTGTGAGCCAAACACCACTCCTGAGCTACACGTCATCTATATACGAGGTTAGGGAGTCAAACTCATGGCTTCCTTCCCGAAGGTGGGGGATCAGTCCCCCAGGTTTCCAGAAACCTGGTTTATGATGGTCTTCCGGTCAGCACTATTCACAGGTAGTCCCATTGTTCATCAGCCTGCTGTTTCGTGTAATAAAATAAAGTGTTTTGGTTAGCTAAAATATGAGTGAGAAGGGTTGAATTTGAGTGAGACAGGAGTAAAATCTGCGAGTATATCATAATATGTCTTAGTCTCCAGCTCAATGTAGTTTGGCTTCTTTTCTTTTCAGAAGAGTTTGCTGCCATCCAACTGTGGTGTTATCCTGCGAGTCTCGTCAGTGATACAGCAGCTGTTGTTCTGTAAGGCTATTCCCATAAGTGTGCTGCATGAGTGAATGTGGTTTTGCTAAATTTTTCCCTTTAATTCCTGATTACTGCTGAAATTCATGATGGATGTAATGTCTATGAAGTGTGCAAGTATTGTAGCTCTTAGAAAACATGTTGATTTGAGTATCAGACAGATGGTCGAAAATTTGAGCCCGGCAGAGTCAACTGTTGGTCAGATTCTGAAGAGAGCTGACGACACTGGTGATTGTGCAGCGCTGCATCGAGGAAGATGTGGAACAAAACGCAAGACAACACCTCACGATAATAAGGTTATCATGAGAAATAGTGTGAAGGATCCAAAGAAAACCAATAAACCATACCACGAGTGTGGATAGAACCCGCGATCAGAGAGTCTCAAAACTCCAGACCGTCGCGTTAACCACTGGACCAGCTAGCCACAATAAGATTCGTCCAACTAGGTATATTTTTACACCATAGGAAGGTTAGCATAGGCACCACTGTGACCACAAATGCAATAAAGATCTACATAGAGATTTAGATCCTTGAAGTTTGCAGAACTGCCAGAAAGCCAGTAAATAAAGAATTATTGACTGCTGCTATGAAGAAAAAATGGCTGTGGTGAGCACTCGGATCATAAGGGATGGCCGACAGATGAATGAGAAAAGTTATATTTTCAGATGAGGAGCATTTTGAAGTACAAGGGTACAGATCAGTGGTTATGAGATGGAGCAAAGGCGAACCTCTTCGGAATGGGTATATTCAACAAGCGCCAAAACACCCATCTAAGATATTTTGGGATAGTTTTACTGCTAAAGGCCTTGGACGGCAACTTACTTGTTTCCCATTGTGGATAGAGATCTTCCTGATGGAGAAGGCATTTTCCAGCAGGATCTTGCTTCATGCTACACTTCCAGAAAATTGCTAACATTCTTTGAAAATAGAGAGGGCTAAGCTTTTAAACTGTGCTGGAAACTCTTCTGACCTCGACCCAAATGAGAACCTATGGGCAATAACCAAACGCAGGGTTGTTCAACTGTGGAGAAACTAAATCCTGCTATTATTAGGACCAGGTACCACGACGAAGAACTAACAAAATGTGCTCAACATTGGTCGATTCTATGCCAAAGCTGTGGTTGAGGAGAGGGAGCGAAATATTAAGATGGAATCTCGTATTTGCCCTACATACCTGGAGTCTACCTACCTGGAGGGTATTCCGGGGATCAACGCCCCCGCTGCTCGGTCCACGACCAGGCCTCCCGGTGGATCAGGGCCTGATCAATTAGGCTGTTACTGCTGGCAGTACATAACACAGCCCGGCTGATTCGGTACTGACTTTAGGTATCTGTCCAGCTCCCTCTTGAAGACAACCAGGGGTCTGTTGGTAACTCCCCTCATGGCTGGTGGGAGGCTGTTGAACAGTCATGGGTCCGGACACCTGTGTTTTCTCTTAGTGTACTAATGGTGCCCTTACTTTCCACTTGGGGTATGTTGCATCGCCTGCCAAGTCTGTTACTTTCGTAGGAAGTGATTTCTGTGTGCAGAATAGGGACCAGGGACCAGTCCCTCCAGAATCTTCCAGGTGTAGATTATGATATCTCTCTCTCGCCTGAGCTCCAGTGAGTACAAGTCAAGTACTTCCAAGAGTTCCCAGTAGTTAAGGTGTTTGATGGAACCGATATGTGCAGTAAAGGTTCTCTGCACATTCTCTAGATCTGCAATTTCACCTGCCTTGAATGGAGATGTTAATGTACAGCAATATTCCAGCCTAGAGAAAACAAGTAATTTGAAAAGGATCATCATTGGCTTGGCATCTCTTGTTTTGAATGTTCTCATTATCCATCCTATCAGTTTCCTCGCAGATGTGATAGTGGAATTGTTGTGATCCTTGAATGTGAGATCCACAGACATTACCACTCCCAGGTTCTTCACATTACTTTTCTGCTCTACTGTGTGATTAGAGTTTGTAGTATACTCAGTTCTAGTTATTATCTCCTCCAGTTTTCCATAACAGAGTAGTTGGAATTTGTCTTCACTGATCATATTGTTCACCGTTGCCCATTGGAAAACTTGGTTTATATCTTCTTGGAGATTTCCGTGTCCTCAATGGATGACACTCTCATGCAGATCCTAGTATCGTCTGCAAAGGATGATAAGGTCCTATGGTTTACATCTCTGTCTATGTCTGATATGAGGATGAGGAACAGGATGGGGGCGAGTACTGTGCCTTGTGGAACAGAGCTCTTAACTATGGCAGCTTACAATTTAATTCTGTTTACCACTACTCTTTGTGTTCGATTGGTTAGAAAGTTGAAGATCCATCTCCCCACTTTGCCAGTTATCCCTTTAGCACGTATTTTGTGTGCTATTACAACATGATCGCACTTGTCGAAGGCTTTTGCAAAATTTGTGTATACAACTGTAGTCTGTTTTCCAGTGCATCCAAGACCATATCATAGTGGTCCAGTAGTTGCGAGGCAGGAGCGACCTGCTCTAAACCCATGTTGGCCTGGATTGTGCAATTTTTGGGAGTCCAAGTGGTTCGCAGTCCTGCTTCTTAGAACTCTTTCAAAGATTTTTATGATATGGGACGTTAAAGTTAGCGGTCTATAGTTCTTAGCTATCGCTTTGCTGCCACCTTTATGGAGTGGGGCTATATCCGTTGTTTTTAGTGACTGTGGAATCTCACCTGTGGCTATGATCCTTCTGCATAGCATACTTAGAGCTCGTGAGAGGGTTTTTTTTTTTTTTGCAGTTTTTAATGAACACAGAGTTCCACGAGTCTGGGCCTGGGAGCTGAGTACATGGACATGTTGTCAATGGCTTTCTCAAAGTCTAATGGAGTTAGGGTTATGTCAGAAATTTGGCTCATTCATAAAAAAATATTTAGACTGTATATCTTTAGACTGATTAGTGGTTCGCTAAACACAGTCGTATTGAGATTTCAGTATCTCACTCATTTCTTTGTTGTCATCTGTGTAGGATCCGTCTTGTCTAAGTAAGGGCCCGATACTAGATGTAGTTTTGACCTTGTTTTAGGCATATGAAAAGAAATATTTCGAATTTCTTTCAATTTCACTTATCGCTTTTGGTTCCTCTTGTCTCTCCTGGATCCTGTAAGAGTCCTTTAACTTAAGCTCAATATTTTCCACTTCCCTGGTAAGCGCTTCCTTCCGTGTAGTGAAATCTCTATTAAACCAATTATCTGTCTCACCACTGCAGTATAATTTCCAAATAAATGTTTTATTTCGACACTGTTCCAATTAATATACACACAGATGAATCACAGGGATGTTAGGAAGTATTTCTTCAGCCACAGAGTAGTCAGTAAGTGGAATAGTTTGGGAAGCGATGTAGTGGAGGCAGGATCCATACATAGCTTTAAGCAGAGGTATGATAAAGCTTACGGCTCGGGGAGAGTGACCTAGTAGCGATCAGTGAAGAGGCGGGGCCAGGAGCTCGGACTCGACCCCCGCAACCTCAACTAGGTGAGTACAAGTGTATTCCTTGGGTAACACTGAAAATAGTCAAGGAAAATAGTTTTGTTAGTGGATTTGGGTTGAGAAGGATTTACCTAGTATGGGCCAGTAGGCCTGCTGCAGTGTTCCAACTTTCTTATATTCTTATGAGATAAGGCGATACCTCACTGGTGCAGTGACTATAACACTTCTAATTAATTATTATGAGTACAGGGAAGCGCTAAGCCAGTACGGTCCATACATCGCCTGGAGAATGGGAGAGTGGCTACAATTTTCTAAGTCATGGTACCTCTCTCTTTTTAAGATTATGCGGCCGATGTGGCTAGTTTTTGTCGCACTCTGCGTCCGTCCTGTGGTTGGTAGCACAAGAGTATGTGAATATACGAAAAGCCTAGGAACTAGGCCAGGTAGACTCCAGGTAGACCCTAAAACATTAATCGTTAGATGAAAGGTAAACAGTGCCGACAAGCTGATTGATCAAGACTAAGGGACAGAACACCTGTCAAGACTGAGGGACTGATTACCTTATCTTCCACTACCTTTGTAGCAGCTGTTATTTATCCCCAGGTATTGCACATACCTGGAGTATATCCGGAGTCGCTTCATGGGGGTCACCGCCCCCGCGGCGGTGACCCCTATGAAGCAATTTCGTTTCCGTTTAAGGGAGCCGTTAGTCACATTAATATTTCGGCCTAGAGAAAGAGAGAGAGAGAGAGAGAGAGAGAGAGAGAGAGAGAGAGAGAGAGAGAGAGAGAGAGAGAGAGAGAGAGAGAGAGAGAGAGAGAGAGAGAGAGAGAGAGAGAGACCTGGAGTATCATCAATGGCTTGACATGTCTTGTTTTGAATGTCCTAGTTATTCAATCTATCATTTTTCTTGCAGATTCGATAACAACATTTTTCTTCTTGAACGTGAATACTTCTGACATCATCACTCCCAGGTCTCTCACATTTAACTTACATTCTATTGAGTAGTTTGAGTTTGTCTTGAACGTCGATCTCGCTTTTATTTCCTCCATTATCTCCTGACGTAATAACTGAGATATCTCATTCATTAGTTAAGATACCCAAGTATTTCACATGTTTAACATCAGTAAAGGTACCCATGTATTTCACATGTTTCTCGTCAGTAAAGGTACCCAGGTGTTACGCAGGTGTCTTATTCACGAGTAGCTCACCTATATTTAACACAAGATTTGGATTGTGATGTTGGAGTGGGTAGTTCGCTGCGCACCTCAACATCCATCCTGTGGACGGCAGCTCATAACAATAACATCCCAATGGAATTAAGTCACTTTGTCTGACGTTTTCTGGTTATTCTAGTTAGTTTACACGTGTTCTTATGTACGATAATTTGTATAACTGTATTTACGTGTACCTGTGCCTAAATAAACTTACACAAAAACCGTGCGCCTCCCCCCTCAAAAAAGGTCATTTAACCCAGTTCAGTAACTTGTAAATGGCCCAATTCGGGCCGAAACGTCGTTATAAGCTTCTGTATCTCCTTTGTGCGGGTTGTGTATTGTTTCAGTCACGGTGTTGTGCCTTGTTGCTCTATCTGCTTTCTTACGTTCTAAAGAAGACGCGAATCTTGGATAAGTTAGTGTTGGTCAGCGGAGCGACAGCTTCCATCCAGAGGCTCTCACAGTGACGGGAGAGTCAACAGGATGCTGCAGGAAGTGAAGATAAAAAAAAAGGTGACCGTC
Organism: Cherax quadricarinatus; assembly: GCF_038502225.1. Classification (NCBI taxonomy): domain Eukaryota; kingdom Metazoa; phylum Arthropoda; class Malacostraca; order Decapoda; family Parastacidae; genus Cherax; species Cherax quadricarinatus. The sequence goes on from NC_091351.1 coordinate 9,403,330, forward strand.
CCTGTAACACGAGACCCATTCAGCCGGCCCTAATGAATTAGCAAAGGTAATTACCTAGGCAGGCGAGGGTCGAGGGTGTGGGCAGGCCGCTTACCCTAACTTTGTGGGGTAACTGGCAAGTTTGACCCTACGTACACGAGACGATGGTAACTGGTTTCCAGAGGGGGGCCAGGAGAGTCTTCTGGTTTACAGAGGGGGGCAGGAGAGTCTTCTGGTTTACAGAGGGGGGCAGGAGAGTCTTCTGGTTTACAGAGGGAGGCAGGAGAGTCTTCTGGTTTACAGAGGGGGGCAGGAGAGTATTCTGGTTTACAGAAGGGGGTAGGAGAGTCTTCTGGTTTACAGAAGGGGGCAGGAGAGTATTCTGGTTTACAGAAGGGGGCAGGAGAGTCTTCTGGTTTACAGAAGGGGGCAGGAGAGTCTTCTGGTTTACAGAAGGGGGCAGGAGAGTCTTCTGGTTTACGGATGGGGGCAGGAGAGTCTTCTGGTTTACAGAAGGGGGCAGGAGAGTCTTCTGGTTTACAGAAGGGGGCAGGAGAGTCTTCTGGTTTACGGATGGGGGCAGGAGAGTCTTCTGGTTTACAGAAGGGGGCAGGAGAGTCTTCTGGTTTACAGAAGGGGGCAGGAGAGTCTTCTGGTTTACGGATGGGGGGGGGGCAGTAGATTCTTTTTTTAATTGCATGTCTCATTGCACGGGTGGCGATTCAATTTTCGAAGACGAAATTTTTATTAACCCGGAGGGATAATACCGAAAGGATAAGCGAAGGATAATCTAGGATAACCCGGGAAGCGACCCACTGCAGTCGACTAACACCCAGGTACCTACTTACTGCTTGGTGAACGGAGGTAACAGGTGTGAGGGAACATAACCAACGTCTTCTGTGGACTGTCACAATACAAGCCATAGGCTGTCGTAGGTCGGAGAGAGAGAGAGAGAAAGAGAGAGAGAGAGAGAGAGAGAGAGAGAGAGAGAGAGAGAGAGAGAGAGAGAGAGAGAGAGAGAGAGAGAGAGAGAGAGAGAGAGAGAGAGACAGAGAGAGAGAGAGACAGAGAGAGAGAGAGAGACAGAGAGAGTCACAACACTTATGGAGGTCTCAGACTTATTTGCTACTTAACCAACTAGCTCAGTGGGTTGTCATTCACAAGAACAGTGACATTCACCAGAGACTTGACGAGCCTAGTTAATACTCTCCAGACTCATCAGAGGTATATCAAAGGTATCTCTCCTGAAATAACGAACATTAATAATGAACGATTCTGCTACAGTCATCGAGAAGTGCTCAACACGTAGGGGTTCTGAAGAGCCAGAGGGACGGTAAACAGAGTGAAAGGGAGAACATCAGTAAGAGCACCGACGCACCGCCCTTCCCCCCGTCATCCACAGTGACGTACATAGTATCTATGCGCATATAAACGATTTTTAATTCAAATTGTCTTTCCCCAGAGCAAGACGTAATATTTTTCCACAGAGTAAGACGTAATAACTTCCCCAGAGTAAGACGTAATATCTTCCCCAGAGTAAGACGTAATATGGTATAAACCTTGGTAATAAATACCGACAAGTTGGTTTAGAAAGACACGTAAGCAAACACTAACATATTTACTAGAAAACGAGACACAGGCTCACTGAAAACCACGACCTCCCTTTACCTCTTCTAGATTTCATCAATCTAGTGGAACTTTGTGTTAATTTCAACTTCTTCAAGTATCAGGACAACTGTTACAAGCAGTGCTTTGGGATGGCAATGGGCAGCCCGCTCAGTGCTGTGCTTGCCAACCTCTTCATGGAAAACCTGGAGACAGAGAAATTCAGCACCCTCATTCCCAACACCGTTACCTGGCTAAGATACGTTGATGATATATTGGTTTTCTATCCGAGACGTCTCAATATCCAGGCCCTTCTCAACAAGATCAATGTAGTTGAACCATCAATAAGTTTACACTTGAACTCGAAAATGATGGCAAACTTCCTTTCTTCGACGTTCTACTGTGCAGATCTCCCGACAGTGACAAACTTCTCTTCAAAGTGTATAGAAAACCTACCAACAAGGACGATCTTATACATTTTTATTCACACCAAGACACCCGCACTAAGAGAGGAGTCCTCATTGGCTTCTTCTTGAGAGCTCTTCGCATCTCCAGCCCTTGTTTTCTAGAAGAAGAATGCACTTACATAACACAAGCCTTTACACGTCTTCAGTTCCCATCTTTCTTCATCCGAGATTGCAGACTCAAGGCACAAGCTATCCTCAACAAACCGCCCATGGAACAGCCCCCTAAACAGTTCATAGTACTCCCATGTGGCGATGTTGCCACGAATACTCGCCGGGCACTTGCTATGAGTAACATCAACGTTTCCACCATAAACACATCGTCTATCAAAGACCTCACTACGAAACGCAGCCCCACACCTCTAACTTCTACAGCAGGCGTCTACACTATCCCCTGTGGGTTCTGTCCCAAGAAATATGTAGGCGAGACAGGCAGAGATCTTGCAGTCCGCCTGAATGAACATCGAAATGCCTCTAACAGAGACGATGTAAGGTACGCCTGTGTCCTCCACAGAGACTCCACGGGGCATTTGATGAACTGGAACGAGGCACAACTCGTTCTCACCGAACCAGACCTCAGACGCCGACGGTGCCTAGAAGCCTCACTAATCGCCGTCACCGACACTATAGAACGCAACACTGGAAACTACAAAATTTCAAAAACATTGGCATACATGATACTTAAGCAGCACCAACCCAGCAACACAGGAGTCACATGATTTCATCGTCTACCCGTCCTCCTCATAGGTAGAGGTTGTTTTGATAAGGACCTGCCTCGCATGGGCCAGCAGGCCTTCTACAGTATTCCTCCATTCTTATGTTCTTATGACATTCCTCAGGTCACGTGCGTCACATCTCACTCTCCGCCTATATATATAGTGTCTTTCTACCTCTGTATGTTAGAAGTGATCAAGGTCCCAGGACCGAAACGTTTTCTAATAAATATGTTATAGTGTTTGCTTACGTGTCTTTCTAAACCAAGACGTAATATCTTCCCCAGAGTAAGACGTAATATCTTCCCCAGAGTAAGACGTAATATCTTCCCCAGAGTAAGACATAATATCTTCCCCAGAGTAAGACATAATATCTTTCCCAGAGTAAGACGTATCAGTATTGTTGAAAGCAATCTTACAGATATTTATCCTGACGCCTTACGGAAGCCTTGTATTTACAAATGGCCAACCTCTATTGACGGCAATTTTCTAGTTTCTGTTGTGTATACACATGCTTCAACGCTACCCATTACAAGAATATAAGAAAGAAGGAACACTGCGGCAGGCCTACTGGCCCATGCGAGGCATGTCCAAGTCTCCTACCAGCTTAAACCAATGACCCAACCACATCCACGGAACACGGCATCAGACCCACTAGCACAAGCTAGTCAGGTCCAACTCACACCCACTCATGTATTTATCTAATCTATTTTTAAAACTTCACAACGTTTTAGCTTCTATAACTGTACTCGGGAGTTTGTTCCACTCATCCACAACTCTATTACCAAACCAGTGCTTTCCTATATCCTTCCTGAATCTGAATTTTTCCAACTTGAAATTATTGCTGCGAGTCCTGTCTTGAATGGATATTTTTAGCACGCTGTTTACATCTCCTTTATTTATTCCTGTTTTCCATTTTTTATTCTTATTAACACATCGGCCGTTTCCCACCAAGGCAGAGTGGCCCGAAAAAGAAAAACTTTCACCATCATTCACTCCATCACTGTCTTGCCAGAGGGGTGCTTTACACTACAGTTTTTAAACTGCAACATTAACACCCCTCCTTCAGAGTGCAGACACTGTATTTCCCATCTCCAGGACTCAAGCCCGGCCTGCCGGTTTCCCTGAACCCCTTCATAAATGTTACTTTGCTCACACTCCAACAGCACGTCAAGTATTAAAAACCATTTGTCTCCATTCGTTACTATCTAACACGCTCACGCATGTCCCCCCTAATTCTACGCCTTTCTAGAGTGCAGATTCAGGGCCCTCAGTCTATCCTCATAGGGAAGATTTCTGTTACATGAGATCAACTTTATCATCCCCCTTTATACGTATTCTAGTGCATTTATATCCATTCTATAATACGGTGACCAGAACTCTGCAGCATAATCTAAATGAGGCCTAGCCAAGGATATATAGAGTTGAAGAACAACCTGAGAACTCCTATTATTTATGCTTCTTGCTATGAAGCCAAGGATTCTGTTTGCGAACACTTACGCACTGTTGTCTTGGTTTCAGATTACTGTAAACCAGAACTCCCAAGTCCTTTTCGTAATCAGTAATATTAAGATCGACATTATTTAGTTTATATGTGGCATGGTTATTTTCCTGTCCAACATTTAGAACTTTGCATTTATCTATATTAAACTGCCTCTGCCACTTCTCCGACCACTGCATCAGTCTATTCAAATCTTCCTGGAGTGCTCTAATGCCCTCGTCAGAATGAATTCGGCGACCTATTTTGGTGTCATCTGCAAGCTTTCTTATATCGCTATTTATTCCTTCATCTATGTCGTTTATGTAGATTGTGAACAACAGGGACCCCAACACTGACCCCTGTGGAACACCATTCATGACGCTTCCCCACTGTGATTTCTCCCCATTTACGCAAACTCTCTGCTGCCTATCTGTCGTTCACGCCTCTATCCAGGAAAAAATTGCTCTTATTCCATGTGTCTTAATTTTCCTCAATAGTCTCTGATGTGGGACTATCAAAAGCCTTACTTAAGTCAATATACATAATATCATATACAGTATCATGATCTACCTCCTCAAATACCTTAGTGAAAAAAATTAATAAATTCGTAAGGTGGATAAGCCCTTTTTTAAAACCGTGCTTTGTTTCATTAATCTATGCCTTTCAAGATAGCTACGAGTTACCTCGGCAATTATTGATTCCATAACTTTTCCCACTATAGAGGTAAGGCTTATTTGTCTATAGTTCGAAGCTAAGAACCTGTCACCTGCTTTGAAAATAGGTATCACATTTGCCATTTTCCACTTATCTGGCACCATGCCAGTCTGTAGTGATATGTTGAAAAGATTAGCCAGAGGTTTGCTAAGCTTCTCTTTACATTCCTTTAGAACCCTTGCATACAGTCATCAAGGCCTGGAAATTTGTTAGGTTTTAATTTATCTATTTGCCTATGAACCATGTCACTTGTGACCCTAATCGTGCATAGTTTATCATCCTGTTCTATATAATTTATTATTTCTGGAATATCTTCCTGTGCAAAGACTGAGAGGAAGTAAATGTTAATAATTCTACACATTTCCTTATCACTGTCAGTGAGCTGACCCGAAGAACTTTTGAGTGGGCCTATCTTGTCCCTGATCTTACATCTGTATACCTGAAAGAATCCTTTTGGATTAGTCTTCGATTCCCTTGCAACTTCAACCTCATAATCTCTCTTTGCTTTTCAGATTCCATTTTTGATTTCTCTCTTTAACTGAATAAATTTATTTTTTAACTGCCCCTCTCCTTTTTTGATTCATGTTAAATGTTAAATCATTTTAATTTTTAAAGGGGTGGAGGGGGGTCATCATATGACTAAAACTCACGTCAGGAAACTCTTGTCCTGTTTCCTGACGAATCTTACCAAACATGACCTCGGGCTGAATGTTGGATGTGCAATGAAGTAGCTCCGTTGGTGGCAAAATACAATCCAAGTTGACAATAAATAGGATACACTAGTGTTGAAAGTTTCGAGTCCGTCAGAGGAGGCTTTCTCAGGTTATCACAACTTAACCAAAACAGGGATTGGTCTATGTAAAATTAATCTGAGGGAACCTTGCACATGCCCGGAGTTCCATGGGCGTTCCTCTAGTCGTAGTTCACCAGCATTGGAAGTTTGAAACCAATCAAATGATGTGTTCTCGAGATATACCTTTGATGGGTTTCGAGAGTTTTCCTACTTTCAAAACCCAGCCCAGGGAAAGGCTTCTATGTTGCTTGTCTGGTCAACTAGGTTGTTGCTGCTGGCAGCCCCACATATCCATCACAGCCTGGTTGATTCTGCACATGGCAGAGGTATTTGTCGATTGTTCTCTTCCTTACTTAAACAAACACTTCTCCCGAGTGTGTCTATATCTTCTGGCAATATGTTTAAAAAAAATCTGGGACAATGGGTTTTGATACGTACTCTTGTGTCCACGGATCCCATGCTTTTCATTGGTGTTTCTCTGCACTTTCACCCATGTGCAGTATGTTACAGCAGTTCGTAGATTTGGGACTAGGCTCTCGTGTACTTTCCATTCAGGCAGCCACCTGAAGGTAGCCCTTCGCGGATAACCAGTAGGTGTCCAGAACGAGCTCTCAAAACATTCCCGTGAACCACCATCGCTTCACTGCTCCACTAATTACTCGGCCATTCCTGTCCCTTGCTCTTTCCTGGCTCCATTTAACGGAGGTTTAAGACGTATAATTAACTAAAAAACAACAACTCGTTTTCGTTGCCTCGTAACTTGGTTACTGGAAAAACCAAACCCTCTCATCTGCGAGGCGGTGATCCACACCAACCCACCTACCAGCACCCTTTCCCCACATATTACACTCACAACCCTTGCTTCCTCGCACACTAGCACACAAATTAGCTAACACACACCAACTAGCGTTATGGTAAATGACATATGACGATGCAGAAGGGCAGTAGCGGCTTTTAAGAAGCGTTTTTTCTTTTCTCAATCTTAGAGTGGCGAGTAAGTGGAGTGCACTAGATGACATAATAGAGGTAAACACTATACACAGCTTCAAGAGTAGATATGATCGGGACCTGGATGCCAGAAATCAGTGAAACTGATTGGTAAGAATTAAGAGGAGCGATCAGGAGCTATAAATCGACATCTGCAAACAATCAGGTGAGTAATGGTCGCAGATATAAAAAAAAAATTCAAGAACATCACTTGACGCTCATGGACACGGACCACAGCAGGAAGCAGCACATGGACACGGACCACAGCAGGAAGCAGCACATGGACGTTGACCACAGCAGGAAGCAGCACATAGGCAGCAGGTATTTTCACCCGGGACCAGCAGGCCGTCCCATCAAAGGCCAGCAGGCAGTCTCAAGACTAGCAGGCAGACCCTGCCAGAGACAAAACTGGACAGCCTCAGTCTTCAACCTTCCTGTTGGAAAACCGGTAACCGACCGCAGCAACCCACTCCACCATTCCCCACCACCTGCAGCCGGCGACCGTCCGACCGACCAACCACCTTGAGTATGGACACCGAGCTAGGTCATCACACACGAGCGTCCATGCCGCAAACACCAAACAGCCGAAATAAGTCATTACACCACAGTATGCAACACATCACTAACCCCAGCCAAGACACAACAAGCAACACACCATACGGTGTTTCTACACCAACACTAACATGTATAACGTCTTGCAACACACCAATTTCATACAACAAATTGCAACTATAAAACACTACAAAACACAAATGTCATACTAGCTTTCACTGGGACAACATTCCGCTCTGTGTAGACTTTTATCATGACTTGATAAAGCTCCACACGGAGAGAGGAAACATTGTCCGGACAAAATCCTTTTCGGCAACGTCTCTCTTGAACAGACACACGGCCTTGGACGACCCACATTGCGGGAGTCAACAACACATGATAAGAGATTAAACTTTACGGCACGAGATAAGGACAGGTCACAATAGAAAGGCAGCAGGTGTAGGTGTAGTAGTGAAATGATGATATAATCAGTCCATCAACCTTGGAGAGAAAGTATTTGAGGTGGTCAGTCCCTCAACCTGGAAAAGGGTTCAGCGTCATGGTCTGGAACGATATCCTTCCAGACCATACACTGAAGAAATCTGTGTGGGCGAAACGTTTCAACAATAAAAATACCTAACTGTTGCACATGTGTCTTATTCACTATCTTTCAGTGTACACAGACGACTTGGGAATTGATTCTAAGTCTTATACTAGGAATTAAGATATTGATTGACGGTTTGCTAGTGATAAACAGCCTAAATGATCCTCGTCTAGTCCATTTCCTCTAAAACCGCAAGACAAGTTAAACACCGTGAATGCAAAAATAAAGATCTATTCAAAGATTTTTTGGAATATATATAATATATATTATATATATATATATATATATAACAAGTCGGCCGTCTCCCACCGAGGCAGGGTGATCCAAAAAGAAAGAAAATCCCAAAAAAGAAAATACTTTCATCATCATTCAACACTTTCACCACACTCACACATAATCACTGTTTTTGCAGAGGTGCTCAGAATACAACAGTTTAGAAGTATATACGTATAAAGATACACAACATATCCATCCAAACTGCCAATATCCCAAACCCTTCCTTTAGAGTGCAAGCATTGTACTTCCCATTTCCAGGACTCAAGTCCGGCTATATAAAAATGACCAGTTTCCCTGAATCCCTTCACTAAATATTACCCTGCTCACACTCCAACAGATCGTCAGGTCCCAAATACTATTCGTCTCCTTTCACTTCTATCGAACACGCTCATGCACGCCTGCTGGAAGTCCAAGCCCCTCGCCCACAAAACCTCCCTTACCCCTTCCTTCCTGTGTATTTCATGCTTTTCAGAAGAAGTCATAATGCCATAGCTCGGAAAGTTACCCGAACACCTGCACTGAGAGGAGCATCATGATCAGAACGTTTCGGTCCAGGAAGGACCGAAGAAGCCACTGTGTGGCGAAACGTTTCCAGAATAAAGATACCAAAATTCTGCAAATGTGTTTAATTGATTAACTTATCGGTTTTTCAAACCCTTTATTCACACGGGCCAGTAGGCCTTCTGCAGTGCTCGTTCCTCCTTATGTCTCTTGCTTGACACACTCGTCTTGTTGAACTACATCTCTCGGGGTCTTTACCACGGGGGGACGCTAAACCCCTGAGGGAGGGAGGGGGATGGATTGAGGTCATCACAGCTCCCAGGGGGAAACTTAAGGTAATAATCAGATTTGATCCCAGGTAGGGAAGGGGTAGCTCCAGCTCCAGGGATCAAGAGCCCTTCTCGCCGGCATCAAGGCAAAGCTCCCTCGAAAGTACCGAGATGATACAAAGAAATCTCTCCACCTAAGTCTTTAAAGAAATCTTTAATGACCACGGAGGTGAAAGACGGTAGAACTGATTGGTGGGAAGGGGATGGGGTGGGGGATGGGGGAAGGGGAGGGAAAGGGGAAGGGAAGGGGGAGCCGATGGATCATTCAAACATTGGTCGCGGGCTGGGGCCACTGCCGTTTCCATTCGCAGTTCGAATGCTTGCTAGGCCTACCATCTTACACACAGTGCTTGCTAGGCCTACCATCTTACACAGTGCTTGCTAGGCCTATCATCTTACAGTGCTTGCTAGGCCTATCATCTTACACACAGTGCTTGCTAGGCCTACCATCTTACACACAGTGCTTGCTAGGCCTACCATCTTACACAGTGCTTGCAAGGCCTACCATCCTACACACACACACACACACACACACACACACACACACACACACACACACACACACACACACGCACAGTACTTGCTAGGGCTACCATCCTACACACACAATGCTTGCTAGGCCTACCATCCTACACTCACCGTGCTTGCTAGGCCTACCATCCTACACTCACCGTGCTTGCCAGGCCTACCATCCTACACTCACCGTACTTGCTAGGCCTACCATCCTACTCACCGTGTTTGCTAGGCCTACCATCCTGCACTCACCGTGCTTGCTAGGCCTACCATCTTACACCATGCTTGCTAGGCCTACCATCTTACACCATGCTTGCTAGGCCTACCATCTTACACCATGCTTGCTAGGCCTACCATCTTACACCATGCTTGCTAGGCCTACCATCTTACACCATGCTTGCTAGGCCTACCATCTTACACCATGCTTGCTAGGCCTACCATCTTACACTATGCTTGCTAGGCCTACCATCTTCCACACACCATGCTTGCTAGGCCTACCATCCCACATACACATGCTTGCTAGGCCTACCATCCCACACACACCATGCCTGCTAAGCCTACCATCCCACGCATACCATGCTTGCTAGGCCTACCATCCTACACACACCATGCTTGCTAGGCATACCATCCCACTAACACCATGTTTGCTAGGCCTACCATCTCACACACACCATGCTTGCTAGGCCTACCTTCCCACACACCATGCTTGCTAGGCCTACCTTCCCACACACCATGCTTGCTAGGCCTACCATCCCACACACTATGCTTGCTAGGCCTACCTTCCCACACACCATGCTTGCTAGGCCTACCTTCCCACACATGCTTGCTAGGCCTACCATCCCACTCACACCATGTTTGCTAGGCCTACCATCTCTCACACACCATGCTTGCTAGGCCTACCTTCCCCCACACCATGCTTGCTAGGCCTACCATCCCACTCACACCATGTTTGCTAAGCCTACCATCTCACACACACCATGCTTGCTAGGCCTACCTTCCCCCACACCATGCTTGCTAGGCCTACCATCCCACTCACACCATGTTTGCTAAGCCTACCATCACACACACACCATGCTTGCTAGGCCTACCATCCTCTACACAACTTTACAACCAGACTTTTTCTCTCTCTTACGACTAACCGGTTTAGTCTGTCTCAGAGAGAGAGAGAGAGAGAGAGAGAGAGAGAGAGAGAGAGAGAGAGAGAGAGAGAGAGAGAGAGAGAGAGAGAGAGAGAGAGAGTTAATACTCATTGGTATTATCTCTCCGAATATTGCAGTGCTGTGTGACGCATACAGGTTTAGCGTATTTCTGTTGCAATACTACTACTACTACTACTACTAATAATAATAATAATAATAATAATAAAAATAACATTAATAATAATCTAGATAGGACTTTCCTCTCCTGAATTTCCTTTCATTGATTAGCCATTCTGTACGACTTTTTCCTCTAAAAGTACAATAAAAAAACACTTTTTGAAACGGAATCTCGTTTATTACAAGAGCGGAACGCGTCCTGAGTCGTAGCGGTCCACCGCGGGTACACCAGCAGCGTATGTGTGTGCTTCCCGGTTATGCCACGACGATGCCTGTAACCTGTCTCTAAGGTTCTTCATCTCTCTAGTTATCACTATATAAATTCAATAAAATATCAATATTAATATTCAGTAAACCAAGGATTTAAGCCTCGGGAGAGGAGCGTGAACCTCGTGGGTAGGAAACCCTTGTCTGAGGTTTGGCATCCTTGTGGACCTCCTGGTGACTATCACTAAAGCGAAGATCTGTAGATTAACCCCCTCACAAAGCCCATGAGCTGTATATCAACACCTGTAAAAGTAACAACAGCTGTATATCAACACCTGTAAGAGTAACAACAGCTGTATATCAACACCTGTAAGAGTAACAACAGCTGTATATCAACACCTGTAAGAGTAACAACAGCTGTATATCAACACCTGTAAGAGTAACAACAGCTGTATATCAACACCTGTAAGAGTAACAACAGCTGTATATCAACACCTGTAAGAGTAACAACAGCTGTATATCAACACCTGTAAGAGTAACAACAGCTGTATATCAACCGCTAAGAGTCTCAGAGGCTCTTAATTCAGTCGGTCTTAAGTGATCAAGGAGAAGAAACTATGGGTGAACCATTTTCATGGATTCCATTTTTTTAATATAACACTGAGAGTGATGGACATATGGCTGGATACTCAACAGACTGACATTTATCAGCTAGGCTATTGGTACTGTCCAATGTAGCCACCACAGCCCAGTTGATCAGGAACTGCCTGGTGGAACTTTTCAAGTTCTCTCTTGAAGACAGTTATGGGTCTATTGCATGGGTCTTATGTATGGAGAGAGGGTGAGGCAGAGTCTTGGGCCCCTAACATTTATTAAGATGCACCTGTGTGTACTCATTGTACTTCTGCTTTTCACTGGATTATTATTATTATTATTATTATTATTATTATTATTATTCCCAGCTCTCGTTAGGAGTATTTTCAGTGTGGAGATTTGGGACTGCAGTCTAGGAAGATCATTTAGTCTGTGAGGCATTAGGGAGTTACAATAATTTAGGTCCTGGATGGAACCGATGCCGGCAGCGAAAGATGTGACTAATGTTTGTAACAGAGGTGGTGCTCGAGGTAGAAGTGGGTGGAGGTGGTGCTCGGGGTAGAAGTGGGTGGAGGTGGTGCTCGGGGTAGAAGTGGGTGGAGGTGGTGCTCGGGGTAGAAGTGGGTGAAGGTGGTGCTCGGGGTAGAAGTGGGTGGAGGTGGTGCTCGGGGTAGAAATGGGTGGAGGTGGTGCTCGGGGTAGAAGTGGGTGGAGGTGGTGCTCGGGGTAGAAGTGGGTGGAGGTGGTGCTCGGGGTAGAAGTGGGTGGAGGTGGTGCTCGGGGTAGAAGTGGGTGGAGGTGGTGCTCGGGGTAGAAATGGGTGGAGGTGGTGCTCGAGGTAGAAGTGGGTGGAGGTGGTGCTCGGGGTAGAAGTGGGTGGAGGTGGTGCTCGGGGTAGAAGTGGGTGGAGGTGGTGCTCGGGGTAGAAGTGGGTGGAGGTGGTGCTCGAGGTAGAAGTGGGTGGAGGTGGTGCTCGAGGTAGAAGTGGGTGGAGGTGGTGCTCGGGGTAGAAGTGGGTGGAGGTGGTGCTCGGGGTAGAAGTGGGTGGAGGTGGTGCTCGAGGTAGAAGTGGGTGGAGGTGGTGCTCGAGGTTGAAGTGGGTGGAGGTGGTGCTCGGGGTAGAAGTGGGTGGAGGTGGTGCTCGAGGTAGAAGTGGGTGGAGGTGGTGCTCGGGGTAGAAGTGGGTGGAGGTGGTGCTCGGGGTAGAAGTGGGTGGAGGTGGTGCTCGAGGTAGAAGTGGGTGGAGGTGGTGCTCGAGGTAGAAGTGGGTGGAGGTGGTGCTCGGGGTAGAAGTGGGTGGAGGTGGTGCTCGAGGTAGAAGTGGGTGGAGGTGGTGCTCGAGGTAGAAGTGGGTGGAGGTGGTGCTCGGGGTAGAAGTGGGTGGAGGTGGTGCTCGAGGTAGAAGTGGGTGGAGGTGGTGCTCGGGGTAGAAGTGGGTGGAGGTGGTGCTCGGGGTAGAAGTGGGTGGAGGTGGTGCTCGGGGTAGAAGTGGGTGGAGGTGGTGCTCGAGGTAGAAGTGGGTGGAGGTGGTGCTCGAGGTAGAAGTGGGTGGAGGTGGTCCTCGGGGTGGAAGTGGGTGGAGGTGGTCCTCGAGGTAGAAGTGGGTGGAGGTGGTGCTCGAGGTAGAAGTGGGTGGAGGTGGTCCTCGAAGTAGAACTGGGTGGAGGTGGTCCTCGGGGTGGAAGTGGGTGAGGTGGTCCTCGAGGTAGAAGTGGGTGGAGGTGGTCCTCGAGGTAGAAGTGGGTGGAGGTGGTCCTCGAGGTAGAAGTGGGTGGAGGTGGTCCTCGAGGTAGAAGTGGGTGGAGGTGGTGCTCGGGGTAGAAGTGGGTGGAGGTGGTGCTCGAGGTAGAAGTGGGTGGAGGTGGTCCTCGAAGTAGAAGTGGGTGGAGGTGGTCCTCGGGGTGGAAGTGGGTGAGGTGGTCCTCGAGGTAGAAGTGGGTGGAGGTGGTCCTCGAGGTAGAAGTGGGTGGAGGTGGTCCTCGAGGTAGAAGTGGGTGGAGGTGGTGCTCGGGGTAGAAGTGGGTGGAGGTGGTGCTCGAGGTAGAAGTGGGTGGAGGTGATGCTCGAGGTAGAAGTGGGTGGAGGTGGTCCTCGGGGTGGAAGTGGGTGGACGTGGTGCTCGGGGTAGAAGTGGGTGGAGGTGGTGCTCGAGGTAGAAGTGGGTGGAGGTGGTCCTCGAAGTAGAAGTGGGTGGAGGTGGTCCTCGGGGTGGAAGTGGGTGAGGTGGTCCTCGTGGTAGAAGTGGGTGGAGGTGGTCCTCGAGGTAGAAGTGGGTGGAGGTGGTGCTCGGGGTAGAAGTGGGTGGAGGTGGTCCTCGAGGTAGAAGTGGGTGGAGGTGGTCCTCGAGGTAGAAGTGGGTGGAGGTGGTCCTCGAGGAAGAAGTGGGTGGAGGTGGTCCTCGGTGGGATGTGGGTGGAGGTGGTCCGGTGGGATGTGGGTGGAGGTGGTGCTCGGGGTAGAAGTGGGTGGAGGTGGTGCTCGAGGTAGAAGTGGGTGGAGGTGGTCCTCGGGGTGGAAGTGGGTGGAGGTGGTGCTCGGGGTAGAAGTGGGTGGAGGTGGTGCTCGGGGTAGAAGTGGGTGGAGGTGGTGCTCGAGGTAGAAGTGGGTGGAGGTGGTGCTCGGGGTAGAAGTGGGTGGAGGTGGTGCTCGGGGTAGAAGTGGGTGGAGGTGGTGCTCGGGGTAGAAGTGGGTGGAGGTAGTGCTCGAGGTAGAAGTGGGTGGAGGTGGTGCTCGAGGTAGAAGTGGGTGGAGGTGGTGCTCGGGGTAGAAGTGGGTGGAGGTGGTGCTCGGGGTAGAAGTGGGTGGAGGTGGTGCTCGAGGTAGAAGTGGGTGGAGGTGGTGCTCGAGGTAGAAGTGGGTGGAGGTGGTGCTCGGGGTAGAAGTGGGTGGAGGTGGTGCTCGAGGTAGAAGTGGGTGGAGGTGGTGCTCGGGGTAGAAGTGGGTGGAGGTGGTGCTCGGGGTAGAAGTGGGTGGAGGTGGTGCTCAAGGTAGAAGTGGGTGGAGGTGGTGCTCGAGGTAGAAGTGGGTGGAGGTGGTGCTCGGGGTAGAAGTGGGTGGAGGTGGTGCTCGAGGTAGAAGTGGGTGGAGGTGGTGCTCGAGGTAGAAGTGGGTGGAGGTGGTGCTCGGGGTAGAAGTGGGTGGAGGTGGTGCTCGAGGTAGAAGTGGGTGGAGGTGGTGCTCGGGGTAGAAGTGGGTGGAGGTGGTGCTCGGGGTAGAAGTGGGTGGAGGTGGTGCTCGGGGTAGAAGTGGGTGGAGGTGGTGCTCGAGGTAGAAGTGGGTGGAGGTGGTGCTCGAGGTAGAAGTGGGTGGAGGTGGTCCTCGGGGTGGAAGTGGGTGAGGTGGTCCTCGAGGTAGAAGTGGGTGGAGGTGGTCCTCGAGGTAGAAGTGGGTGGAGGTGGTCCTCGAGGTAGAAGTGGGTGGAGGTGGTGCTCGGGGTAGAAGTGGGTGGAGGTGGTGCTCGAGGTAGAAGTGGGTGGAGGTGGTCCTCGAAGTAGAAGTGGGTGGAGGTGGTCCTCGGGGTGGAAGTGGGTGAGGTGGTCCTCGAGGTAGAAGTGGGTGGAGGTGGTCCTCGAGGTAGAAGTGGGTGGAGGTGGTCCTCGAGGTAGAAGTGGGTGGAGGTGGTGCTCGGGGTAGAAGTGGGTGGAGGTGGTGCTCGAGGTAGAAGTGGGTGGAGGTGATGCTCGAGGTAGAAGTGGGTGGAGGTGGTCCTCGGGGTGGAAGTGGGTGGACGTGGTGCTCGGGGTAGAAGTGGGTGGAGGTGGTGCTCGAGGTAGAAGTGGGTGGAGGTGGTCCTCGAAGTAGAAGTGGGTGGAGGTGGTCCTCGGGGTGGAAGTGGGTGAGGTGGTCCTCGTGGTAGAAGTGGGTGGAGGTGGTCCTCGAGGTAGAAGTGGGTGGAGGTGGTGCTCGGGGTAGAAGTGGGTGGAGGTGGTCCTCGAGGTAGAAGTGGGTGGAGGTGGTCCTCGAGGTAGAAGTGGGTGGAGGTGGTCCTCGAGGAAGAAGTGGGTGGAGGTGGTCCTCGGTGGGATGTGGGTGGAGGTGGTCCGGTGGGATGTGGGTGGAGGTGGTGCTCGGGGTAGAAGTGGGTGGAGGTGGTGCTCGAGGTAGAAGTGGGTGGAGGTGGTGCTCGGGGTGGAAGTGGGTGGAGGTGGTCCTCGAGGTAGAAGTGGGTGGAGGTGGTGCTCGAGGTAGAAGTGGGTGGAGGTGGTCCTCGAAGTAGAAGTGGGTGGAGGTGGTCCTTGGGGTGGAAGTGGGTGGAGGTGGTCCTCGAGGTAGAAGTGGGTGGAAATGGTCCTCGGGGGGAAGTGGGTGGAGGTGGTGCTCTGGGTGGAAGTGGGTGGAGGTGGTCCTCGAGGTAGAAGTGGGTGGAGGTGGTGCTCGAGGTAGAAGTGGGTGGAGGTGGTCCTCGGGGTGGAAGTGGGTGGAGGTGGATCTCGAGGTAGAAGTGGGTGGAGGTGGTCCTCGAGGCAGAAGTAGGTGGAGGTGGTCCTCGAGGTAGAAGTGGGTGGAGGTGGTCCTCGAGGCAGAAGTAGGTGGAGGTGGTCCTCGAGGTGGAAGTGGGTGGAGGTGGTCCTCGAGGTAGAAGTGGGTGGAGGTGGTCCTCGAGGTAGAAGTGGGTGGAGGTGGTCCTCGAGGTAGAAGTGGGTGGAGGTGGTCCTCGAGGTAGGTGGGGGGGGGGGGGTTAAGGTTTACGTCAGTGTGTGGGCCGCCTCGCATAACTTAATGTTAAATATTCAGTTTGCCTTTTTTCCCCATACAGTGGAAGCTCCGGAAGTTATATATAAATGGCCCCAGACACCGGGTAATTAACGGTAGTGCTCTAACAGCTCATCCCAGCCACTGAGAGGAAATACCGACTACCTGGTCAACCATACACCTCTGTTGTCTTTCATGGCTTGTACCTCCCTCACTCTACCTCACTCTGCATCACCTGCCTCACTCTGCATCACCTGCCTCATTCTGCATCACCTGCCTCACTCTGCATCACCTGCCTCACTCTGCATCACCTGCCTCACTGCATCACCTGTCTCACTCTACCTCACCTGCCTCACTCTGCATCACCTCCCTCACTATGTATCACCTGCCTCACTGCATCACCTGTCTCACTCTACCTCACCTGCCTCACTCTGCATCACCTGCCTCACTCTGCATCACCTGCCTCACTCTGCATCACCTGCCTCACTGCATCACCTGTCTCACTCTACCTCACCTGCCTCACTCTGTATCACCTGCCTCACTATGTATCACCTGCCTCACTGCATCACCTGTCTCACTCTACCTCACCTGCCTCACTCTGCATCACCTGCCTCACTCTGCATCACCTGCCTCACTCTGCATCACCTGCCTCACTCTGCATCACCTGCCTCACTCTGCATCACCTGCCTCACTCTGTATCACCTGCCTCACTCTGTATCACCTGCCTCACTCTGTATCACCTGCCTCACTATGTATCACCTGCCTCACTGCATCACCTGTCTCACTCTACCTCACCTGCCTCACTCTGCATCACCTCCCTCACTCTACCTCACCTGCCTCACTCTGTATCACCTGCCTCACTTTACCTCACCTGCCTCACTCTACCTCTGTATCACCTGCCTCTACCTTACCTGCCTCACTCTACCTCACCTGCCTCACTCTGCATCACCTGCCTCACTACCTCACCTGCCTCACTCTGCATCATCTGCCTCACTCTGCATCACCTGCCTCACTACCTCACCTGCCTCACTCTGCATCACCTGCCTCACTCTGCATCACCTGCCTCACTCTGCATCACCTGCCTCACTCTGCATCACCTGCCTCACTCTGCATCACCTCCTACAAGTGTTGCCACATCTACCTTATACCTACCTCACCTTCTTCACTATCTCACTTCCTACATGTGTTGTCTCTTGTGCTATACACCTACATTACTCTACCACACCTACATGTGTTGCCACACCTGCCTAGTACCTTTCTCACCTCCTACATGTGTTGCCACACCTGCCTAGTACCTTTCTCACCTCCTACATGTGTTGCCACACCTGCCTAGTACCTTTCTCACCTCCTACATGTGTTGCCACACCTGCCTAGTACCTTTCTCACCTCCTACATGTGTTGCCACACCTGCCTTGTACCTCACGTGCTTCGCCTCCCCCACCTCTCTCTCTCCCTCATTCTACCTTGAAGGGTTCCTTGATGCTGGGGAAGAGCCCTTAATCAAGGCAATGGAAACTGCCCTTCCCAAAGATCAAACTTGATTACCTCCCCTCCCATTCCCCAGCCAATGTTTTCCTGGGGATGGGATGGAGGATATGGTTAGCAGCTTAGGAAATATCAAGAGTGGTAATGGGAAGAACCTCATCATCAGTCTCAAGGCTGAAAGTAATGATGCTGGGTACACACGAGCGGAAGCTTTTTTTTTTTCCTTTTTTCTTTTCAGGAAGAGGACAGCGATGGATGTGTGTGTTGAAGTGAGCCTTTTCCCTGTAGGGCATTTTGCCACCTTTGGTGTGCCTTTGATGGGTTTCTGGAGTTTTCCTGGGCCAGGCTTGTATGGTGATCAACTAGAAACTCTGTTGAAGCCGGATGTCCCATGCACATCTTTAGGCTTTCTCTACTTTTCTCACCCCCAGTTGTGACTTGACAATGTTCCAAAATGAACTAAAACCTCAACAAGTGGTTTTTCCCTCCCAAGTGCGGGTTTTTTGGTGAATTCTTCCATTCATGTTATTGTCATTTGTTATTCTTCTAGTCTATGTTTTTTTTCGTCAGTCGTCTGAACAAAAATGAGCTCATTCATTTTTACAAATATATTATTCTTGGTTAAGTCAATATACATGGTGAGCGAGGAAGTCTTTTTTTGGTGACCCGGATGGTGAGCGAGACAGATTATCAAACTATATGTGGTCCACTGGTTTCTCCTCTTGTTCCACTAATTCAACTCGAGGGACTTAATTTATACGAGCGGTGAACACTCTGTACATTCTGGAGATCTAAAGAATGTACAGAGGACCTTCAGTGGTCACATAAAATCAATCAAGTACCTAAATTGAAAACCACTGAAGTCTTCCAACATGTACTTCTTGGAGTGTAGAAGAGAAATATACATTATAATCCACACCTAGAAAATTCTAAAGAGACTGGTCGTGTACCGGACCGTGGGGGCATTGACCCCCGGAACACACTCCAGGTAGACAGGCCTGGTCGTGTTCCGGACCGCGGGGGCGTTGACCCCCGGAACACACTCCAGGTACACAAGCCTGGTCGTGTACCGGACCGCGGGGGCGTTGACCCCCGGAACACACTCCAGGTACACAAGCCTGGTCGTGTACCGGACCACGGGGACGTCGACCCCCGGAACACACTCCAGGTACACAAGCCTGGTCGTGTACCGGACCGCGGGGGCGTTGACCCCCGGAACACACTCCAGGTACACAAGCCTGGTCGTGTACCGGACCGCGGGGGCGTCGACCCCCGGAACACACTCCAAGTATACCCATCACTCTCTGTGAAAGATAGAGGCTCAAGTATCGTACTGCAAAGCAATCATGCAATAACTTCACTAAGACAATCCGAACAGCTTAAAGGGATACTTTCCAACAACCTTCTCTTCCCCTCCCCATATGCGTAAGGAGACTTACCAGTTCCCATGTACAGTTTATGTACCCTCCTGCCTTCCTGAGTGAAGGGAGGAGGGTGAAGCTTTTCCGTACTCAAGTGGCCCAATATTGGACGAGTTCCTATAGTTTCTGATTAACCGGGCTGTGGTGCACCTGGTTTATCAGGTCATCCACCAGGAGGACAGGTCAGCGACGGGGCTGGGGAGACATTGACCTCCCAAAACAATTTCCAAGTAACCTCCAGGTAATCTCTAGGTAATCTTTAGATAATCTCTAGGTAACCTCTAGGTAATCTTTTGATGATTTCTAAGTAATCTATGTAATCTGCAGGTAACCTCCTCTAGTGGTAAATTATATCAGCCACAATACCGTGGCAGAAACAATTCACAAATAAGAGTCTTACGAGAGGATACGGTAGACGAGGTTTCGGCCCGTCCGGACCGAAACCTCGTGAACGCTTTTTTTCCCTCACTATCTTGTTTCCCCTATATTATCTAAGGCACACTGCCTCAGTACCGATTCTATTGCGAAACGTCTGTGTTTCAGGAAATGACTCGATGATCCGAGTGCAAAACACAACTAAAATCACGAGACAGAGAAGGAAAACTGTGACCTTTAATGAGCTCCGAAGCCTTGCTGCCCCCGGAGCCCAGTCATGGGCCAGGCTCCTCTGGTGCTTGTCTCAAGTCATGAGATCTAACATTCAAAGATCACACTAGTGCTGCTGTCATAACAACAACAAGAAAGAAACTTGTGGTGTACTAGTTGAGGAGCAGTTTCAGGGACTGATCACCTCAAACTCCTCCTCATTTTTCACTGTAGAAGCCACTGGCTGGTGAAGCGTTTCCACTATAAAGATTCCAAATGTTGAACAAGCGTTTGGATATCAAGTTCCAATTCAATTGTATACTCTTTATGCTGAATACATTGCTGAATGCTAAACTCACCATGGGTTCGAGTCCCACCCGTTCCGTGGTTTGTTTGCATTGGTGTTATGATTTCGCGGGTCAGCCCTGAGAATGCCCAGAGGATTGTCACTGCCCCCTGTAAACTTTGTGTTGCTGCTCCTGACTGGTGTGGTATAACCACTCAACGTATAATGACTGGTTGCACTGCACCTCCGGACAGATTGGCCTGAGGATCAGTCCTCTTTTTCAGTGTGGCAACGAGCGTGTTGTTTTAACATTTAACAACTAGGGTTGAAAAAGTCAACAAAGAGAGAAATGCTATGCCAAGAAAAGCCTTTCTCTACAACAGCCGATTTCTTTTCACTGCTGTTGTCAGTACGACATTTCGATCCATGACTGGTGCTGTTGAGAATTAGTGCAAGTGTCAATAGCCGATAAACAGGAAACTGCAAGACTAGGGTTAGCAACGGGTAAGAAAAACGAATAAGCGAAGGAGTAATAACGATGCGGATGATGAGCGATCAAGACAGGATGAGGATAATAATACCCAAAGTGAATTCGAAGTTAACGAGGAAGACATGTCATAAACAAGGAGGAAAGGCGAAGAGAAGGAGGAAAAGAAGGAGGAAAAGAAGGAGGAAGAGGAGGAGAAGGTACAGTCTATGGATAATGAAGTCGAACATTAGAGTGGAGGACTTCCGTGGATCGAGGTTCGGTACCCGCCTGGCGGAGGAAATGCCGAAGTATCCCACACCAACATTTCCGCTGCGGCCGCTACCCGGCCCGCCAGGTGGTGGTGATGACCAGGTGAGGATGTTGCTCAGAGTCTGCTAATGAACAGGTGGTGCAGCTTGATCACTGGGATCAGTGATCAATCATCGCTCCACACAAACAGATGATCTAACCTTTCAGGAGAGTGGGTGACCTGATTTAGTGTTTTAATGGAGTGACCTGATTTAGTGTTTTAGTGAAGTGACCTGATTTAGTGTTTTAATGGAGTGGGTGACCTGATTTAGTATTTTAGTTGAGTAGATGACGTGATTTAGTGTTGTAGGGAAGTAGGTGACCAGATCTAGTTTTTAGTAGAGTAGGTGACATGATTCAGTGTTTTAGGAGAGTAGTTGACCTAATGATGTAGTGTTTTAGCTGAGTAGATGACCTGATTTAGTCTTTTAAAATAGGCAACCTGATAATCTAAAGTTTGAGATACAAGGTGACCCAAGCATTTGGTCACTAGTATTAATTTCTCGGCTGCCAGACATACTCATAAGAACATAAGAAAGGAGGAACACTGCAGGAGGTCTGTTGGCCCATACTAGGCAGGTCCTTTACAATTTATCCCACTAACAAAACATTTGCCCAACCCAGTTTTCAATGTCACCCAAGAAATAAGCTCTGATGTGAAAGTCCCACTCAAATCCAACCCCTCCCACTCATGTATTTATCCAACCTAAATTTGAAACTACCCAAAGTCCTAGCCTCAATAACCCAACTAGGTAGACTGTTCCACTCATCAACTACCCTATTTCCAAACCAATATTTTCCTATGTCCTTTCTAAATCTAAACTTATCTAATTTAAATCCATTACTGCAGGTTCTCTCTTGGAGAGATATCCTCAAGACCTTGTTAATATCCCCTTTATTAATACCTATCTTCCACTTATACACTTCGATCAGGTCTCCCCTCATTCTTCGTCTAACAAGTGAATGTAACTTAAGAGTCTTCAATCTTTCTTCATAAGGAAGATTTCTAATGCTAGAAATTTAGAATTTAGTCATCCTACGCTGAATGTTTTCTAACGAATTTATGTCCATTCTGTAATATGGAGACCAGAATTGAGCTGCATAATCTAGGTGAGGCCTTACTAATGATGTATAAAGCTGCAGTATGACCTCTGGACTTCTGTTGCTTACACTTCTTGATATAAATCCCAGTAATCTATTTGCCTTATTATGTACGCTTAGGCATTGCTGTCTTGGTTTAAGGTTGCTGCTTACCATGACCCCCAAGTCCTTTTCGCAATCTGTATGGCTAAGTTCTACATTATTTAACTTATAAGTGCTAGGGTTATGGACACTCCCGAGCTTCAGAACCTTGCATTTATCTACATTGAACTGCATCTGCCACTTTTCTGACCAAGAGTAGAGTTTGTCTAAATCGTCCTGAAGTTCCCTAACATCTACGTTTGAATCAATTATCCTACCTATCTTCGTGTCATCGGCGAATTTGCTCATATCACTAGTAATTCCTTCATCTAGATCATTGATATATATTATAAACAACAACGGGCCCAAGACTGATCCCTGTGGAACGCCACTTGTTACTGATCCCCACTCGGATTTAACCCCATTTATGGACACTCTTTGCTTCCTGTCTGTGAGCCATGATTCGATCCACGAGAGCACCCTTCCCCCAATGCCATGAGCTGCTACTTTCTTCAACAGTCTTTGGTGCGGAACTCTATCAAATGCCTTACTAAAATCTAAGTAAATAATATCAAATTCTTTATCGTGGTCAACAGCCTCAAAAGCTTTACTGAAGAAAGTTAATAAATTAGTTAGACAAGACCGGCCTCTTGTGAATCCATGCTGAGTATCATTAATCAAGCTATGCTTATCGAGATGGCTTCTTATAATCTCAGCTATAATTGACTCTAGTAATTTGCCTACAATTGAGGTCCGGCTTATTGGGCGGTAATTTGACGGTAACGACTTGTCCCCTGTTTTAAAAATAGGAATTACATTAGCCATCTTCCACATATCAGACACTACACCTGTTTGAAGAGATAAATTAAAAATATTAGTTAATGGATCACAGACTTCCATTTTGCATTCCTTTAGAACCCTTGAAAAAACCTCATCAGGACCCGGTGACTTATTTTGCTTCAGTCGGTCTATCTGCTTCACAACCATTTCACTAGTGACTGTGATGTTACATAATTTATCTTCTTCTGATCCACTATAAAAATTAATTACCGGAATATTATTAGTGTCTTCCTGTGTAAAAACCGAGAGAAAATAATTATTTAAAATCGAGCACATTTCATTCTCTTTGTCAGTAAGATGCCCATAGTTATTTTTAAGGGGACCTATCTTATCTCTGACTTTTGTTCTATAGACCTGGAAAAAACTTTTTGGGTTAGTTTTAGAATCCCTAGCAACTTTAATTTCATAGTCCCTTTTAGCTTTTCTTATCCCCTTTTTAATGTCCCTCTTAATGTCAATATACTGATTCATAAGATGACCCTCGCCTCTTTTGATAAGCCTATAAATTCCTTTCTTATGCCCTAGTAGATATTTCAGCCTATTATTCATCCATTTTGGGTCATTTCTATTTGATCTAATTTCTTTATAAGTGATAAACGTTCTTTGAGCAGCATGTATTGTGTTCAGAAAACTGTCATATTGATAGCTCTCTTCGTTACCCCAGTCAACAGATGATAAGTGTTCTCTAAGCCCATCGTAATCTGCTAAGCGAAAATCTGGGACTGTTACTGAGTTATCCCTACTATCATACTTCCATTCAATTCTAAATGTAATTGATTTGTGGTCGCTAGCACCCAGTTCCTCTGAAACTTCTAAATTATTAACAAGGGATTCATTGTTTGCCAGAACTAAGTCAAGCAGGTTATTACCCCTTGTAGGTTCTGTCACAAACTGCTTCAAAAAGCAATCCTGAACTACTTCTAAGAAGTCGTATGATTCTAAATTCCCAGTCAAGAAATTCCAATCAATATGACTAAAGTTAAAGTCTCCTAGAATTACTACATTATCGTGCCTTGTGGCCCTAACAATTTCCTCCCATAGTAGTCTCCCCTGGTCCCTATCTAAATTTAGGGGACGGTATATCACACCTAAAATTAATTTTTCATGCCCCTCTGAAAATTCTATCCAGACTCTGTATGTGTTACTTCAGACTTAATACCCGTTTTTATGCAACAGTTCAAGCGATCTCGGACATACAATGCCACCCCACCCCCCTTCCCGATACTTCTATCTACTTGGAACAATTTAAAACCCTGAATGTTACATTCTGCAGGCATGTTCCGACTTTTTTAATTAAACCACGTCTCAGTAATGGCAAATATGTCTATGTTACCTGCACTAGCAACTAGTCTCAACTCGTCCATCTTATTCCTAGCACTGCGACTATTTGTGTAATAAATATTTAAAGACCCTCCTCTCTCTTTACCCTTCCTGCTCCTTTCTGTTATTCCACTAAACCTATTACTGTCCTTGTCAATTAGTGCCACTGGCTTTCCAATATCCACCTCATTTTGCCTATTACTAGTTCTCCTAGTACTCATATTACTACCCTGCGACTTCACAGTTTTCCCGCCAAAACCCATACCACTAACTATTCCTAGTTTAAAGACCTAACAGCTCCCTCCACTGCGTTGGCCAGTGCTCCCACCCCACACCTAGATAAGTGAACCTCATCCCTGGCATACATGTCATTTCTGCCATAGAAGAGGTCCCAGTTGTCAATGAATGTTACCGCATTTTCCTTACAGTATTTGTCCAGCCAGCAATTGACACCAATTGCTCTGGACAACCATTCATTTCCAACTCCTCTCCTTGGCAAAATGCCACATATGACAGGTTTCCCACCCTTCCTCCTAATTATCTCTATTGCTGACCTATACCTGCTAATCAGGTCCTCACTCCTACGTCTGCCAACATCGTTGCCTCCAGCACTGAGACAGATAATAGGATTGCTCCCATTACCTCTCATGATGTCATCCAGATGGCTAACAATATCCTTCATCCCAGCCCCAGGAAAACACACTCTCTGCCTCCTACTCCTATCAATCAAGCAGAATGCCCTGTCCATGTACCTAGTCTGGCTATCCCCAACAACAACAATGTTTTTACCTTCCTTGGCGTCGTCCGTCGTGATGCTCCGAGTAGTCGACTCACATTCACCAGGTAGCATTACACCACTTGTAGAATTCGTCAAGACGTTCTCGATGGTCTTCGTTGGGGTTTCTAGGGATGTCTTACTCACGTCTGCCAATGCTTCTTTGGTGCTCGTTGTGGCATTCCCAGTAGAACACTCGCATTCGTCAAGTAGCACCGAGAATGGGTTGGAAGTTTCCACGGTAGTCTTCTGGTTTCTCGTTGTTTCTGCCTCTCCAACCGTTTTCTTGATCTTCAGCTTGGTTCCATGTTGCCCGGCCACAGACCAAGCTCCCCTCTTAACCTGGGGACTCACAACAGAAGGATTACTACGAATCCTCTTGTTCTCCTCCGTTAATCGCCGTATCTCCATCTTAGCAACTCTGAGCTCTTCTCTCAGCTGCTGGTAAAGTTGCTCAAGAGAGGGCATCCTGGTTCAGATTCACAGAGAGCACACAAACAGGTCTTCACAGAGCTAAGTACACGTCACCACTGAGCTAAGTACACGTCACCACTGAGCTAAGTACACTCTGCATAACCAGGGGCTTATAATACCAAATAATATAATACCAAAGGATTCTACGTCAATTGTGTACTGTACTTTTTACAATTATTATTGTTGTTGTTGTTGTTGTTGTTGTTGAAATGGCATAAAATACCAACAAGCTGAAGAGTAAGACACATGTACAACAGTTGGGTATCTTTATTGATGAAATGTTTCGCCTATACAGTAGGCTTCTTACTGTGATAAAATAGACCAGGTGTTACGTACGTAAGGACGCTGATGGACAGCTTCTAAAGGAAGCCTGGTGATGGTGGGGCCACTGGGTACAGGATATGAGGTGGAGAAGTGGATCGTTAACCCGGCATAAAAAAAAAGTTGAAAATATTATTTAGTTATTTAGAGGTGCAGCTCAAGTCAGGCTTTTCTTCCTAGTGGCAAAATAATCACATCTATAAAATAGAAATAAAGTGATGTGGGTAACAGAGGGGGACCAGTGTAAGTATATAGTCATCCCGAAGAGGAATGTAACAAAGCCATTATAGAATCGAGACCTTCAGTGGTATTTGGTATTTTAAACTTGGTTAAACGTGGCAGGCATCAAAGGCTACAACGACACGTGAGTTATTCCACAGCCACACGAGGAGGAAGGTGACTGTGGAGGACCAAGCGATAAGGCTGAGGGCGCAAGAATACCCAGGGAGGATGGTAGAAATATGTCAGGAACGCAGCAGAAGATTCAGAGAGGTCTTTACTGAAGAGTGAGGCGAGTTATCTGAAAGGCAGATCAGGAGGAGCGGGAAAATATAAACACAAAGGCGAAAGTGATGGATCTACAAGAGAATCACTGCATAAAAGCAACGAGACAAGACAAAATTTCCATTCAGGATACTAAGAAAAGTAGAAACAATGCGTGACTCTATAACAGAGATCTGCTAGTCGTTCGGGACTGGAGAGTTGCAATGCAAGTGGGAAAAACACCAATTGGAGGGACCGACAACAAGCAAAAAATTAGGGACATGTATACTACCTGAAGTATACCTGGAGGGTGTTCAGGGGATCAACGCCCCCTCTGTCCGGTCCTTGACCAGGCCTCCCGGTGGATTAGGGTCTGATCAATCAGGCTGTTACTGCTGGCCTCACGCAATCCAATGTACGAATCACAGCCCGGCTGAT
>NC_091351.1:9430115-9435115 GCF_038502225.1 Cherax quadricarinatus
GGGAGGCTGAGAAGTGATCAATGGTGTGAGTGGGAGACAAAAGCCTCGTTAGAGAGAATAGAAGAAAATCTGAAGATCTGATTGTGAGAACATTGTTGATATGACAAGAGTTTGAACCTGATGGGCTGGAGATGTAACACCTGTTTGAACCTGATGGGCTGGAGATGTAACATCTGTTTGAACCTGATGTGCTGGAGATGTAACACCTGTTTGAACCTGATGGGCTGGAGATGTAACACCTGTTTGAACCTGATGGGCTGGAGATGTAACATCTGTTTGAACCTGATGTGCTGGAGATGTAACACCTGTTTGAACCTGATGGGCTGGAGATGTAACACCTGTTTGAACCTGATGGGCTGGAGATGTAACACCTGTTTGAACCTGATGGGCTGGAGATGTAACACCTGTTTGAACCTGATGGGATGGAGATGTAACACCTATTTGAACCTGATGGGCTGGAGATGTAACACCTGTTTGAACCTGATGGGCTGGAGATGTAACACCTGTTTGAACCTGATGGGCTGGAGATGTAACACCTGTTTGAACCTGATGGGCTGGAGATGTAACACCTGTTTGAACCTGATGGGCTGGAGATGTAACACCTGTTTGAACCTGATGGGCTGGAGATGTAACACCTGTTTGAACCTGATGGGCTGGAGATGTAACACCTGTTTGAACCTGATGGGCTGGAGATGTAACACCTGTTTGAACCTGATGGGCTGGAGATGTAACACCTGTTTGAACCTGATGGGCTGGAGAATCACAACAAAGTGTAATAAAAAAGTAAACAGATAAAAACAAAGTAACAAAGAAGATAACGAGAGTAAAGTAACGCAAGAGGTAACGCAAGATGTAACGCAAGAGGTAACGCAAGAGGTAACGCAAGAGGTAACGCAAGAGGTAACGCAAGAGGTAACGCAAGAGGTAACGCAAGAGGTAACGCAAGAGGTAACGCAAGAGGTAACGCAAGAGGTAACGCAAGAGGTAACGCAAGAGGTAACGCATGAGGTAACGCAAGAGGTAACGCAAGAGGTAACGCAAGAGGTAACGCATGAGGTAACGCAAGAGGTAACGCAAGAGGTAAGAGGTAAGGCAATAAGAGTATCTGGAAGGTAATGTTGGTGAGGAAGCTGGACAAGCCAAGACAGTGTTCGTTGTGTGTGATGTCTGAGCTGGATGAGTGGTTAGTGACGTGCACCGCAGGACCACTCAAGGTTGGACCACTGAAGATAGCATCACTAAAGACAGGACCACTCAAGGTTGGACCACTGAAGATAGCATCACTAAAGACAGGACCACTCAAGGTTGGACCACTGAAGATAGCATCACTAAAGACAGGACCACTCAAGGTTGGACCACTGAAGATAGCATCACTAAAGACAGGACCACTCACGGTTGGACCACTGAAGATAGGATAACTAAAGACAGGACCACTCAAGGTTGGACCACTGAAGATAGCATCACTAAAGACAGGACCACTCACGGTTGGACCACTGAAGATAGCATCACTAAAGACAGGACCACTCAAGGTTGGACCACTGAAGATAGGATCACTAAAGACAGGACCACTCAAGGTTGGACCACTGAAGATAGGATCACTAAAGACAGGACCACTCAAGGTTGGACCACTGAAGATAGCATCACTAAAGACAGGACCACTCACGGTTGGATCACTGAAGATAGCATCACTAAAGACAGGACCACTCAAGGTTGGACCACTGAAGATAGGATCACTAAAGACAGGACCACTCAAGATTGGACCACTGAAGATAGCATCACTAAAGACAGGACCACTCACGGTTGGACCACTGAAGATAGCATCACTAAAGGCAGGACCACTCAAGGTTGGACCACTGAAGATAGGATCACTAAAGACAGGACCACTCAAGGTTGGACCACTGAAGATAGCATCACTAAAGACAGGACCACTCAAGGTTGGACCACTGAAGATAGGATCACTAAAGACAGGACCACTCAAGGTTGGATCACTGAAGATAGGATCACTAAAGACAGGACCACTGAAGGTTGGACCACTGAAGATAGCATCACTAAAGACAGGACCACTGAAGGTTGGACCACTGAAGATAGCATCACTAAAGACAGGACCACTGAAGGTTGGACCACTGAAGATAGCATCACTAAACACAGGTCCACTGAAGGTTGGACCACTGAAAGCTGGACCACTGAAGGCTGGACCACTGAAGGTTGGACCACTGAAGGTTGGACCCCTGAAGGTTGGACCACTGAAGGTTGGACCACTGAAGGTTGGACCACTGAAGGTTGGACCACTGAAGGTTGGACCACTGAAGGCTGGACCACTGAAGATAGGATCACTAAAGACAGGACCACTGAAGGTTGGACCACTGAAGGTTGGACCACTGAAGATAGGATCACTAAAGACAGGACCACTGAAGGTTGGACCACTTAAGATAGGATCACTAAAGACAGGACCACTGAAGGCTGGACCACTGAAGGTTGGACCACTGAAGATAGGAGCACTAAAGACAGGACCACTGAAGGTTGGACCACTGAAGATAGAATCACTAAAGACATGACCACTGAAGGTTGGACCACTGAAGATAGGATCACTAAAGACAGGACCACTGAAGGCAGGACCACTGAAGGATGGACCACTGAAGGCTGGACCACTGAAGGCTGGACCACTGAAGGCTGGACTACTGAAGGCTGGACCACTGAAGGCTGGACCACTGAAGGTTGGATTACTGAAGGCTGGACCACTGAAGGCTGGACCACTGAAGATAGGATCACTAAAGACAGGACCACTGAAGGCTGGATTACTGAAGGCTGGACTACTGAAGGCAGGGCCACTGAAGACTGGATCACTGAAGGCTGGACCACTGAAGGCTGGATTACTGAAGGATGGACCACTGAAGGCAGGGCCACTGAAGGCTGGATCACTGAAGGCTGGACCACTGAAGGCTGGACCACTGAAGGCTGGACCACTGAAGGCAGGACCAGTCCAGTCAATGGCACGTTAATGGAGTTTTCCTCCGAAGAGATTACCAACTTATCCACTTCAAGTGGGAGTGCTGCAAGTGGAAGTGCTTCAAGTGGTAGTGCTTCATGTGGGAGTGCTTCAAGTGGGAGTGCTCCAAGTGGGAGTGCTTCAAGTGGGAGTGCTTCAAGTGGGAGTACTTCAAGTGGTAGGTCTTCAGAAGGGAGTACTTCAAGATGGAGTGCTTCAAGTGGGAGTACTTCAAGTGGGAGTACTTCAAGATGGAGTGCTTCAAGTGGGAGTGCTTCAAGTGGGAGTACTTCAAGTGGGAGTACTTCAAGATGGAGTGATTCAAGTGGGAGTGCTTCAAGTGGGAGTACTTCAAGTGGGAGTACTTCAAGATGGAGTGATTCAAGTGGGAGTGCTTCAAGTGGGAGTACTTCAAGTGGGAGTACTTCAAGATGGAGTGATTCAAGTGGGAGTGCTTCAAGTGGGAGTACTTCAAGTGGGAGTACTTCAAGATGGAGTGATTCAAGTGGGAGTGCTTCAAGTGGGAGTACTTCAAGTTTAAGTGCTTCTTTTGCTCTTCTGATCACACTCACTTTCACTCATCCTGATCTAATCACACTCACCTTCACTCATCCCGGCCTGATCACACTCACCTTCACTCATCCCGGCCTGATCACACTCACCTTCACTCATCCTGGCCTGATCACACTCACCTTCACTCATCCTGGTCTTAAAGACACCCTCGTGTAGTCAACACACTATAAGCCCCATTAACCAGCCAAGATACACACCACCAATACCTTATTTACAGTTCAGAGGTAATGTTAAGACCACTCTAACATAACACATAAATATTTCTGTCTCACTAACACGTATGATCAAAGGTCAGTCTTACAACCACTTACATTCGTATGCACCTAAATCGTTCTTATTCCTCTCACGGGTATATGTTTTCAACCCATTTCAGGAGAGCTTTAACACACGTAACAAACATGAAAATAAACTACTGTAAAACGCGTCGTGTATGCTAGTGGAAAATAAAATATGCTAGTGTGACGTAACATTAAGACACACGTCAGAGATTTCAGATGATGCCACACACGTCTTCAGAGGAATTATACATGTAAAGTAAAAGGACACAAGCGCAACTTATGTGACATTTTATTGTGGCAACGTTTCGCTCTCCAGGAGCTTTGTCGGCTTGACAAAGCTCATGGAGAGCGAAACGTGCCACAATAAAATGTCACATTAGTTGCACTTGTGTCCTTTTACTTTACATATTATCGGTAATTCTACCAACATTGTTACAGGAATTATACAGAAGAAACGGGATTTTTTTCTATTATTTTCTAAGTAAGGTGAAACACTTTTTAGATGTATGATGTGAAATTCGTATAGAATTTGTGACTGAGACGTCATTTAAATAAAGTTCCTTTACAATATGTAATTTTTCGAAAATGCGACTGGAAAAGGTGCAACCAAAACTGAATATCTGGTTGAAAGGCCTTCATAGTACGTGCTATTCAATTTTCAATTAGTTTCTTCAATCGAATTTTCGAGAAACTGCATTATACAGAGGAGTTTTTATACGAGAGTGGATTGTATGTAACAATCAAAGCGCATTTCAATACTCTGTTGAATCAGATAAATGATTTACAGTGCGAATCTGATCGTCAAACATCTGATTATACGGTGCTTGTGATTGTCATTTTTTTATTTCAGTAAAATTGGATACATCAGCAGTGTGCTCCTACCCTCTTCTGTATGATAGACAGTGAGACTATGTTTCCCCTGCTATATTCTGTCATGAAGGATGGTACTCATACAAGGTATTATAAAGTCTGTCAGGCTGAACTGGTGAACTTCAGTAGTGTCAGTCTGCAGTGCATGTAGCTTGTCAGGTGTTAGATGGTACTTTCCCCCTGGTCGTCAGATATCTGACTGTACTGTTTAAACCCGATCACCAAAGAAACCTGAGCGTCAGAGCTCTACTTCGAAGGTCAAAGCAAAGTCGTCAGTGATCTGAGTGTTCTGT
>NC_091351.1:9440115-9442615 GCF_038502225.1 Cherax quadricarinatus
ACACTTCTTTGAATCTCTTGTTGAGTTCCTCACATACTTCACGGTCATTTCTTGTTGTCTCTCCTCCTTCCTTCCTTAGCCTGATTACCTGGTCCTTGACTGTTGTTTTCCTCCTGATGTGGCTGTACAACAGTTTCGGGTCAGATTTGGCTTTCGCTGCTATGTCGTTTTCATATTGTCTTTGGGCCTCCCTTCTTATCTGTGTATAATCGTTTCTGGCTCTACGACTGCTCTCCTTATTCTCCTGGGTACTTTGCCTTCTATATTTCTTCCATTCCCTAGCACACTTGGTTTTTGCTTCCCTGCACCTTTGGGTAAACCATGGACTCATCCTGGCTTTTTCATTATTCCTGTTACCCTTGGGTACAAACCTCTCCTCAGCCTGTGTGTGTGTGTGTGTGTGTTTGTGTGTGTGTGTGTGTGTGTGTGTGTTTGTGTGTGTGTGTGTGTGTGTGTGTGTGTGTGTGTGTGTGTGTGTGTGTGTGTGTGTATGTGTGTGTGTGTGTGTGTGTGTGTGTGTGTGTGTGTGTGTGTGTGTATACTCACCTAGTTGAGGTTGCGGGGGTCGAGTCCGAGCTCCTGTGTGTGTGTGTGTGTGTGTGTGTGTGTGTGTGTGTGTGTGTGTGTGTGTGTGTGTGTGTGTGTGTGTGTGTGTGTGTGTGTGTGTGTGTGTGTGTGTGTCTGTATGTGTGTGTGTGTGTGTCTGTATGTGTGTGTGTGTGTGTGTGTGTGTCTGTATGTGTGTGTGTGTGTGTCTGTATGTGTGTGTGTGTGTGTGTGTGTGTGTGTGTGTGTGTGTGTGTGTGTGTACTCACCTATTTGTGGTTGCAGGGGTCGAGTCACAGCTCCTGGCCCCGCCTCTTCGCTGATTGCTACTAGGTCCTCTCTCTCCCTGCTCCATGAGCTTTATCATACTTCGCCTTAAAACTATGTATGGTTCCCGCCTCCACCACATCACTTTCTAGGCCATTCCACGGCCTGACTACTCTATGACTGAAGAAATACTTCCTAATATCCCTTTGATTCATCTGAGTCTTCAACTTCCAATTGTGACCTCTTGTGTCTGTG
Source organism: Cherax quadricarinatus (assembly GCF_038502225.1). Lineage (NCBI taxonomy): Eukaryota > Metazoa > Arthropoda > Malacostraca > Decapoda > Parastacidae > Cherax > Cherax quadricarinatus. The sequence continues at coordinate 9,441,184 of NC_091351.1, forward strand.
TCCCATCTCTGGAACATCCCGACTTTGTCCACTTTGTCTATTCCGCGCAGTATTTTATATGTCGTTATCATGTCTCCCCTGACACTCCTGTCCTCCAGTGTCCTCAGGCCGATTTCTCTCAACCTTTCTTCGTAGGACAATCCCAGTAGCTCTGGGACTAGTCTTGTTGCAAACCTTTGCACGTTCTCTAATTTCTTGACGTGCTTGACTAGGTGTGGATTCCAAACTGGTGCTGCATACTCCAGTATGGGCCTGGCGTAAATGGTATACAGAGTCTTGAACGAATCCTTACTGAGGTATCGGAACGCTATCCGTAGGTTTGCCAGGCGCCCGTATGCTGCAGCAGTTATCTGATTGATGTGCGTCTCAGGAGATATGCTCGGTGTTATAATCACCCCCAGATCTTTTTCCTTGAGTGAGGTTTGCAGTCTTTGGCCATCTAACTACATTGTGTCTGCGGTCTTCTTTGCCCTTCCCCAATCTTCATGACTGCGTTTGGCAGGGTTAAACTCAAGTAGCCAGTTGCTGGACCAGGCTTATAGCCTGTGCAGGTCTCTTTGTAGTCCTGCCTGATCCTCATCCGATTTGATTCTTCTTAATAACTTCACATCATCTGCAAACAAGGACACTTCTGAGTCTTTCCTTTCCGTTATGTCATTCACATATACCAAGAACAGCACAGGTCCTAGGACTGACCCCTGTGGAACCCCGCTTGTCACCGGCGCCCACTCTGACACCTCGTCACGTACCATGACTCGTTGTTGCCTCCCTGTCAGGTATTCTCTGATCCATTGCAGTGCCTTTCCTGTTATGTGTGCCTGATCCTCTAGCTTTTGCAGTAACCTCTTGTGAGGAACTGTATCGAAGGCCTTCTTGCAGTCCAAAAAAATGCAGTCGATCCACCCCTCTCTCTCTTGTCTTACTTCTGTCACCTTGTCATAAAATTCAAGTAGGTTTATGACACAGGATTTTCCTTACCTGAAAACGTGCTGGTTGTCAATTATACAGTTGTTTCTTTCCAGGTGCTCCACCACTCTCCTCCTGATGATCTTCTCCATGACCTTGCATACTATAGACGTTAGTGATACAGGTCTGTAGTTTAGTGCCTCATGTCTGTCTCCCTTTTTAAAAATTGGGACTACATTTGCCATCTTCCATACCTCAGGGAGTTGCCCAGTTTCGAATGATGTGTTGAAGATCTTTGTTAATGGTACACACAATATCTCTGCTCCCTCTTTAAGGACCCACGGAGAGATGTTGTCTGGTCCCACCGCCTTTGAGGTGTCATGTTCGCATAGCAGCTTCTTCAGCTCCTCCTTGGTTATATGTACCTCATCCAGCACTTGCTGGGGTACTCCCCTGTTCTGATTTCCTGGAGTCCTACTGGTTTCCACTGTAAATACTTCTTTAAATCTCGTGTTGAGCTCCTGAC
>NC_091351.1:9447615-9457615 GCF_038502225.1 Cherax quadricarinatus
CCATGATGGACGCCACCCACTTTAAGCCCACTCACCACCTCAACCCACCCATGATGGACGCCACCCACTCCAAGCCCACTCACCACCTCCACCCACCCATGATGGACGCCACCCACTCCAAGCCAATTCACCAACTCCACCCACCCAAGATGGACGCCACCCAGTCCAAGCCCACTCACCACCTCCACCTACCCATGATGAACGTCACCCACTCCAAGCCCACTCACTACCCACACTCACCCACGATTGACGCCACCCACGCCAAGCTCACTCACCACCTCCATCCACCCACCCATAATGGACCCCACCCACTCCAAGCCCACTCACCAACTCCACCCACCCATGATGGACACCACCCACTCCAAGCCCACTCACCACCTCCACCCACCCATGATGGACACCACCCACTCCAAGCCAATTCACCAACTCCACCCACCCAAGATGGACGCCACCCACTCCAAGCCCACTCACCACCTCCACCCACCCATGATGGATGCCACCCACTCCAAGCCCACTCACCACCTCCACCCACCCATGATGGACGCCACCCACTTTAAGTCCACTCACCACCTCCACCCACCCATGATGGACGCCACCCACTCCAAGCCCACTCACCACCTCCACCCACCCATAATGGACACCACCCACTCCAAGCCCACTCACCACCTCCACCCACCCATGATGGACGTTACCCACTCCAAGCCCACTCACCACCTCCACCCACCCATGATGGACGCCACCCACTCCAAACCCACTCACCACCTCCACCCACCCATGATGGACGCCACCCACTTTAAGTCCACTCACCACCTCCACCCACCCATGATGGACGCCACCCACTCCAAACCCACTCACCACCTCCACCCACCCATGATGGACGCCACCCACTCCAAGCCAATTTACCAACTCCACCCACCCATGATGGACGCCACCCAGTCCAAGCCCACTCACCACCTCCACCTACCCATAATGGACGTCACCCACTCCAAGCCCACTCACTACCCACACCCACCCACGATTGACGCCACCCACTCCAAGCCCACTCACCACCCACACCCACTCATGATGGACGCCTCCCACTCCAAGCCCACTCACTACCCACCTAACTCACCACCTTCACCCACCCATGATGGACGCCACCCATTTCAAGCCCACTCACCACCCACACCCACTCATGATGGATGCCACCCACTCCAAGCCCACTCACTACCCACCCCACTCACGACCTTCACCCACCCATAATGGACGCCACCCACTCCAAGCCCACTCACCACCCACACCAACCCATCATGGACGCCACCGACTCCAAGCCCACTCACTACATACCCCACTTACCACCCACACCCACCGTGATGGATGCCACTCACTCCAAGCCCACTCACTACACACCCCACTTACCACCCACACCCACCATGATGGGCGCCACCCACTCCAAGCCCACTCACCACCCACACCAACCCATCACGGACGCCACAGACTCCAAGCCTACTCACTACACACCCCACTTACCACCCACACCCACCATGATGGACGCCACTCACTCCAAGCCCACTCACCACTCCAGTTACACACTCACCACACTGCTAATAGTCGATTAAACGTGAAGGAAAGTATCGTAAGAGATGCTAATAAACAATATGGAGAAGAGCTAGTAGACAAAGAGTGGATAGAAGTATCGTAGAAGGCCTAGTTGGTTATAAAGAGAGAAGTATCGTAGAAGATCTAATAGACAATAAAGAGTAGACGGAAGGGAGTGTAACAAACAAGTGAAGTAGCAGCAGCAACACACACGGCAAGAGGCATTCTTGAGCTTCCTCAGCGCTCGGGCTTCGGCCCAAAGCTGGGGTGTGACTCCAAAATGGACCTGTTGTGCTTGCTGCCTTTGCACCTCCTGACATCGTCTGCTGCTATGCAGCTGCCTCACTCTTCGAGTTCTGTGTGGGCGGAGTTTGTGGCAGCCCAAGGTGCCTAGCTTCTCCCTCAGAGCCCCGTGGGGGCTGGGAATGGGGCTGACCTGGGAACAGTTGGTTCCAGATGATGATGAGGTACTTGTACCTCCTCCCATGGCAGACATTGATCTGAGACACTCCCATGACAAGGAGCCTAGGCTGGGCCACATCTCAGAAAAGGCCCGGCCCGGGCGATTATACCGGCGACTCTACAACAACAGCAAGTAGACGGACGGTATCGTAGAAGGCGCCAATTACTGATATCATTTTCAAAATACAGACAAACGAGTTACGTGGATGGGCGGGTATTGTATGGGTCAGCAGTGTTGCTATCTGGTGAAAGTCAACTGATCCTAGATAGGGATCAAAGGTGAGGCGGTGTTTTTATCCGGACGAAATAAAAAGACAATTTTCCCACTATTACAACTTTACTTTTCGCTATTTTAAATTTATTTTGTACCAGGCGAAACATTTTTTTTTTATGGAATTCCTCAAGGGAAAAAAAATGTATTTGATTTTACTTTCATTATATTCCTGGGTAAGAGCTCAGGGAATGATAGGCAGCAAGGTTTGATCCGAGAAATGGAAGAGTAGCTCATATTTCTTGGATGATGAGCCTCATAACAACTCCTTGTCAGTGAGTCCAGAATAGTTTGATTTCTCAGTTAAAACTCTCTATCTCCTGTAGGATTTGGGATCGATTTGGGATTTGTCTGGCATGCTAGGGGCCATATTGGGGCCTGTTGGAGTATGCCAGGGCCTGCTAGGGCCTGCTAGAGCCTGCTAGAGCCTGCTAGAGCCTGCTAGAGCCTACTAGGGCCTGCTAGGGCCTGCTAGGGCCTGCTAGGGCCTGCTAGGGCCTGCTAGGGCCTGCTAGAGCCTGCTAGAGCCTGCTAGGGCCTGCTAGAGCCTGCTAGGGCCTGCTAGGGCCTGCTAGGGCCTGCTAGATCCTGCTAGGGCCTGCTAGAGCCTGCTAGAGCCTGCTAGGGTTCCCCCTCCACCAAAAATTAAAGAACACTATTTTTTTCTGGGAATAACCGGCAAAGCGTTATTTTTAAAAACTTTTGAAACAACAATAAACGATGGATGAATATAAGCCTAGAGGCAGCTAAATGTGTATGTGTGTGTGTGTGCTCACCTATTTGTAGCTGCTGGGGTCAAGTCACAGCTCCTGGCCCCGCCTCTTCGGTGGTCGCTACTAGGTCCACTCTCTCCCTGCTCTTTGAGCTTTATCGAACCTCTTCTTAAAGCTATGTATGGATAATGCTCCCACTACATCACTCTCGAGATTGCTCCACTTCCTGACAACTCTATGACTGAAGGAATAATTCCTAGCGTCCCTGTGGCTGTGTGTGTTTGTGTGTGTGTGTGTTTACTATCTAAATCTGCTGTTCCCCTTCTTCCATCTAGATCTGCTGGAACACAGTACATCAAGAGGAAATCCAGATATGTTCAACTAGGTTACAGTTATGTGGGTGGTAGCTAGGTTACAAAAGTTAGGTGATTAAATGATATCACTTTAACATACAATACTTCACCTGATTGTTCATTTAAGCCACGCTACCCGTGCTTCCTGCTAGGTTACTCTAGGCTTCTGCTACATATGTCTATATCCCTGATAGGTTACTGTAGGAACTGGCTAGGTTACTGTAGAACTCCGTTAATTTACTGAAGGTTCCTACTAGGTTACTTTAAGTTCATGCTGAATGTGTACTTAGTGCCTGCTAGGTTATGCTAATCTACACGTCTATTTAGTGTATATAAATGCTTGCTAGGTTACTCTCGGGCCATGATAGATGAAGTATAATGGCTGCCATGTTTCACGAAAGTGTAGAAAGAGTGAGGAGAAACGACACGCGCAGTTCAGATACCCAAGAGAGACGTTGATAGACTGTCCACCTTAAAGTATCGACGTTGAGCATTGCTGCTTCGTATTCTGCTGGCGCTGTGTTAAAGTCAAACGACCTGCTAGGGTGCGGTGCTAGGGTGGGGTCCTAGAGTGGTGGTGCTATGGTGTTAGGGTGGTAGTTATCACCAGCACAGTTGCTTGCGATAGTCTTGCAGTACCTAGTCGTTCTAGATACAACTTTCTAAAATAGTCAAAAAGGAAAATCAGGGGTAAGGAATTATGTGTTCACCAGAAGAAACTTTTAATTTAACATTTACACCTACCTTCAGAACGTATGTACAGTTACTTACAATATGCATAATTGGTATAATCCAATTAACCAAACATTGAATAAAAGTCTGGGGAGAGCATATATGAGAATTCTCCCTGCTACGGTTATAAAACACTCGTACAGAAGTCAGATTTCAGTATGGTGCTAGCCAGAACGAGGCTTGTGAGGACCTGAGAGGTCCAGGTTGCACTTACATGCAAGGTAACTTAACCAGGACCACACCCCATCTCTCTCAGTTTGAAAGAAGTGCGCAGCCTCCTGCAAGCAAGCAATGATCTTTCGTGCCTAAGACTGCCTAAAGATAACATGCAGGAATAAGGTTACATATAATGAGCAATGAATACAAAATTGAACTCGGCGTACGCCACAGTTGTGATATGATGATGATCTAGGATGATGGGGCTAAGATGACGATGTTAGGATGAGGGTGCTAGATATCACTCAATTCATAAGACAGTCACTCTGTGCTCAATGGCTTTCCATTCAATGAAAAGGGCAATGTTTAATTTTGTTGAATGTGTAACATTAAACCAGTAATTGAAGAACATCGTTACTCGTTAGCCTCATTTTTATTCATACCTTTAATCGATAAACGAAGACTGTTGTTACTCACTGGCTTCGTTTATCGCTCTCATTAGCCAATCGTTTAAAAACCCGTTTTAGGTCCGAGCGATGCTCATGTAATCTCTGAATCAAGAATGACATACTTAAGAGCAATGAAAAAATATAAAAAATGAGACGGAATGGAGAGCAAGACATTAAAATAGAAGACGACGTGGGCCATGGAGACGGTACACAGACACACACACAGACACACACACACACACACACACACACACACACACACACACACACACACACACACACACACACACACACACACACACACACACACACACACACACATACACACACACACACACACACACACACACACACATACCCACACACACACACACACACACACACACACACACACACACACACACACACACACACACACACACACACACACACACACACATACACACATACCCACACACACACACACACACACACACACACACACACACACACACACACACACACACACACACACACACACACACACACACACACACACACACACACACACATACCCCCCCCCCCACTGGAGGACCAAGCAGGGATAACAGGGAAGGCACTACAATGGATCAGGGAATACTTGTCAGGAAGACAGCAGCGAGTCATGGTACGTGGCGAGGTGTCAGAGTGGGCACCTGTGACCAGCGGGGTCCCGCAGGGGTCAGTCCTAGGACCAGTGCTGTTTCTGTATTTGTGAACGACATGACGGAAGGAATAGACTCTGAGGTGTCCCTGTTTGCAGATGACGTGAAGTTGATGAGAAGAATACACTCGATCGAAGACCAGGCAGAACTACAAAGGGATCTGGACAGGCTGCAGACCTGGTCCAGCAATTGGCTCCTGGAGTTCAATCCCACCAAGTGCAAAGTCATGAAGATTGGGGAAGGGCAAAGAAGGCCGCAGACGGAGTACAGTCTAGGGGGTCAGAGACTACAAACCTCACTCAAGGAAAAAGATCTTGGGGTGAGTATAACACCATGCACATCTCCTGAAGCGCACATCAACCAAATAACTGCTGCAGCATATGGGCGCCTAGCAAACCTCAGAACAGCATTCCGACATCTTAATAAGGAATCGTTCAGGACCCTGTACACCGTATACGTTAGGCCCATATTGGAGTATGTGGCACCAGTTTGGAACCCACACCTAGCCAAGCACGTAAAGAAACTAGAGAAAGTGCAAAGGTTTGCAACAAGACTAGTCCCAGAGCTAAGAGGTATGTCCTACGAGGAGAGGTTAAGGGAAATCAACCTGACGACACTGGAGGACAGGAGAGATAGGGGACATGATAACGACATAAAAAATACTGAGAGGAATTGACAAGGTGGACAAAGACAGGTTGTTCCAGAGATTGGACACAGTAACAAGGGGACACAGTTGGAAGCTGAAGACACAGATGAATCACAGGGATGTTAGGAAGTATTTCTTCAGCCACAGAGTAGTCAGTAAGTGGAATAGTTTGGGAAGCGATGTAGTGGAGGCAGGATTCATACATAGCTTTAAGCAGAGGTATGATAAAGCTCACGGCTCAGGGAGAGTGACCTAGTAGCGATCAGTGAAGAGGCAGGGGCCAGGAGCTCGGACTCGACCCCCAACCTCAACTAGGTGAGTACAACTAGGTGAGTACACACACACACATACCCCTACACACACACACACACACACACACACACACACACACACACACACACACACACACACACACACATACACACATACCCACACACACACACACACACACACACACACACACACACACACACACACACACACACACACACACACACACACACACACACACACACACACACACACACACACATACCCCCCCCACACACACACACACGAAACAGCGAAATACAGTGTATGGGGAATGTCTTTAATGAACAGGCAGTGTATAGGGAATGTCTAACAGATTTGCATACAAGTTAAATTTCTAAGCTAATGTATAATGCAATAGTACAACTTGATATCGACTTCAGAATGTACTGACATTAGACAGCTAGAGAATAAATGTTTCTAACAGGCGCTGGTAGACAGCAGATAGCTCAACCAGATACTAATAGAAAGTAAACAGTGAGGCACTCGCAGACAGCGGATATTTGCAACAGACACTGCGCGCAGAAGTAAAAAAAAATAGCCAACTAATAGGCTCAGACAGAGCCCTGAAGAATTATCGTAATAGACAAATAAATTTCCTCAAATGGGATTAGAAAAAAGAACGCGGCTGCTAATTTAATTAGCCGTGTGGGGGTCTAAGATTCACAAACACATTTCAGGCTCGAGGAAAATATTTGCAAGACTTGTTATTAGTGTAACGAATATTCTTGAAAAAGTTAGTGATTGTATAAGAAAGATGAAAAGGTGACCAAAGTTAAGGCAAGAAAATGGAACACAAGTTTGTGAGTGAGGCTGAGTATTGTGGGGAAATAAATGAGAGAGTGAGGGGAGAGGGGGAAGTTTTGGCCACTTGGAGGATCCATTAGCGGAGGTGGAGCACTTAAAAGTGTCGGGAAGGAGGTGGGAAGAAAGTGGCGACAACCCTTTTTTATAAGTGCTGGCCTCAAAACCGTAGGGAGAGGCCTAGAGAGGCCGCCTTTCACCTACATGCATGCAAAGGTGTATTACCGATAGTAAGGAAGGAGCACATAAATGTACATCAGCGTTCATGATAATACACGAGAGTACATTAACAAAAGACAGATAGAAAGTACTTGCAAGACCTTACCGAAGCTTTCTACTAAGTAGACCCATCTACTATCTAGATTAATGATTATTCACCATTATCGTTTGTATTGTCTATGTGTATGAGACGAGGATAGAAGAAACACGAGCGTAGATCGAGAGTTTCTTACCAAAGCGTTTCGTTCTATGTAGAAAGAAAGAAAAAGATCTACATTGAGCGAAATGTTGTCCGGATGCAAGCATGATCTTCTCGTGTGGCATTTCTTCATTCCTGGGGCAATAAAGATATATCAGGGTGCCTAGCAACTGTCGTGGATGCCATCCTGAAGGGAGGATCTTAGACAGGTACTAGGTAGTAGCAAAGGTACCGTACCTTGTAGAAGCACCACACTAACGTAACATGCATACATACATATACGGGGGCCAGGAGCTATGAATTAACCCTTGGAAACACAATTAGGTGAGTACACACACACACACACACACACGTACACATATAGACACACACACAAAGTCCTGAATAACATTAAGCAAAGTGCTGAAGCTAGAAGCAACTAACAAAATATTTAAGATTTACTATTTTCGTCTGTAAATAAAAGTTTAAAAACTCTTAAACTTAACAGAGATTTTAAGACCAAGTTTAACTATGTTCGAAACTGATATATAGTTTGTTTGTAAATTGAAAATAATAATAATAAAAGTGAATAGAGTATAAGGAAGATCATTCTCGGTAAATATTTTTTGATGTACGAGGCAACAACAAGGCGTAGAGACCTCAAGGGGTTAGACGTTTCGCTCAGGTGTAACAGAGGTCAATAATGGGCGAAATCTCTATAATGATGGCTGGAATTCCCTTACTTGTGCTTGTGCTTCAAATATCTTGGGTTAGGTAAGGTTTGTCAGGAAACAGGACAAGTGTTTCCTGACTCGGGTCTTAGTCATATGATGACCCGAAGCTGGAGCTTTTGGTCATCTGACCGAGGCCTTCCACTGGCTTACCGGTCCACCCCTTTAAAAATTAGAGTTATTATTTTTAATCAAATATCTTGTGTTGATTTTGTGGAAGGCAGCGTGTAGATGGAGAAATTCATTCTAAGGATGCGAGATGATGAAGATTTGGATGCTGAGAAGAACACGTAATGGAAACACCTGGTGTTCCTCTTAACATCGTGTGTAACAATCCCCACTACACACATCACACCACCTCGTTCCTACAATTTACAATCCCCACCGCATCCGTACAAGCAGACCAACACAACATGCCTATCTCATGTCCCCCCCACATTAATTTGAAATTCTCTGGGTCTACAAAACAATTATGAGATTAGTAGGTTTAAAAACTCTACGGGTTATTAGCATTATGTTTCACAAATAGGTTTTCTGATAGTGGGGAGACAATGTATTATTAGGCAAAAAGTCTAGGGTGGAATATTGCCATGTTTCATTAATGAAAGGTTTCTCGTGATAAGTAAGGCAAGACTTTTAAGAAAGAAACGTCAATAGGACATCTGTCTGTCTGTCTCTCTCTCTCTCTCTCTCTCTCTCTCTCTCTCTCTCTCTCTCTCTCTCTCTCTCTCTCTCTCTCTCTCTCTCTCTCTCTCTCTCTCTCTCTCTCTCTCTCTCTCTCTCTCTCTCTCTCTCTCTCTCGCTATATGAGTTTGACTTCCCTCAACGCAAGATTTCTAGCTTTACTGACTCTAGACTTGCTTTACTTTCTTAATGAACTAACTTTAATTCTATTTCGTCTTATGTCTCTGTGTTAAGTTTATAGTGGACAACTTTCCCCATCCTTCTGCTGGGTAAATTTGTGTCTGTGGGACTATTTTTAAGAGAGAGAGAGAGAGAAAGAGAGAGAGAGAGAGAGAGAGAGAGAGAGAGAGAGAGAGAGAGAGAGAGAGAGAGAGAGAGAGAGAGAGAGAGAGAGAGAGAGAGAGAGAGAGAGAGAGAGAGACAGTGACAGACAGACAGACAGACAGACAGATAGATAGACAGAGAGAAATAAGAGATAATCAGGTTAAATCCAATCAGGGCTCTGGCTGCTCCGAATCCTAGCATCAAGAGCCTATCATCATCATGGTGACCAAACTCACCATTATCATCACCATTATTATTAGTTTCAGCAAAAGTATCGTCGTTTCCTCGCTAAGAGTTGTTTCCAGATCCCACAATATTTCGTTCAAATTATCGTATTGTAATAACCTGCCCAGTTTCGTACGTACATTTTTCAAGATATTTTTCAATTACAGATTGATATATTTTTTTCACTGACACTGATGCTAAAATTTTATATTTTTGAACGAAACTAACTTAGAAATATCACATAACCTAACTTAACCTAACCCAACCTAACCCAACCTAACCTAACCTAACCTAACCTAACCTAACCTAACCTAACCTAACCTAACCTAACCTAACCTAACCTAACCTAACGTATTTTGTTACTTAAATATTTATATATATATATATATATATATATTTATATATATATATATATATATATATATATATATATATATATATATATATATATATATATATATATTGTATATATATATTTATATA
>NC_091351.1:9462615-9465115 GCF_038502225.1 Cherax quadricarinatus
TGCAAAATGTATGCTTCCTGCATGATGCCACTGTGGCGCAGCTGCACCATTGTACCGGGATGTCCCTTTACCGGGATGGCTGCAGTGCTAGATCAGTATCACTTAGCTGGTCTTCCTAGACCAAAACAAATAGTCTAATATAGAGAGTTTAGTACTTATTATAGCTACACTAGCATAGCTTACCAGTATAGCTTCACCTCTATAGCTTAAGCTTCACCAGTATAGCTTCACCAGTATAGCTTCACCAGTATGGCTTTAGCGTTACCAGTATAGCTTTACTAGTATAGCTTTACCAGTATAGTTTCACCAGTATAGCCTTACCAGTATATCTTCACCAGTATAGCCTTACCAGTATAGTTTCACCAGTATAGCTTTAGCTTTCCCAGTATAGCTTCACTAGTACAGCTTCACCAGTATAGCTTTAGCTTACCAGTATAGCTTCACCAGTATAGCTTTAGATTTACCAGTATAGCTTCACCATTATAGCTTTAGCTTAACAGTATAGCTTCACCAGTATAGCTTTAGATTTACCAGTATAGCTTCACCATTATATCTTTAGCTTAACCAGTATTGATTCACCAGTATGGCTTCACCAATATAGCTTTAAAAGTATAACTTCACCTATATATATAGCTTTACCAATATAGCTTCACCAGTATAGCTTCACCAGTATAGCTTTAGCTTCACCAGTATAGCTTCACCAGTATAGCTTTAGCTTTATCAGTATAGCTTCACCAGTATAGCTTTAGCTTTACCAGTATAGCTTCACCAGTATAAGTAGTCTAGCATACAAAATATCTGCAGTAGCAGTACGTGCACAACTCCAGTATGATCAAGTGGCTGCTAAAAATATTTCTTTTCTCATGAATGCAAATTAAACAATAAATACGAGAGTGAAGGAAGAATGTAATAATGTTGAGGAACGTTGAATAATAATGTTGAATGATGTAAAAATTCCAAGGGTGTGAAAATAATGAAGTTTCTCTTTCCAGCTAGAGATCTTTCGTCTTCTTCTTCTTCTTCTTCTTCTTCTTCTTCTTCTTCTTCTTCTTCTTCTTCTTCTTCTTCTTCTTCTTCTTCTTCTTCTTCTTCTTCTTTTCTTCATCTTCTTCTTCTTCTTCTTCTTCTTCTTCTTCTTCTTCTTCTTCTTCTTCTTCTTCTTCTTCTTCTTCTTCTTCTTCTTCTTCTTCTTCTTCTTCTTCTTCTTCTTCTTCTTCTTCTTCTTCTTCTTCTTCTTCTTCTTTTTCTTCTTCTTCTTCTTATTTTTCCTCCTTCCTTCCTTTTTCTTCATGCTTCCTCTTTTTTATCTTCTTGTTTTCTCTCTCCTATTCTCCTCCCTCTACTGTTTCTTCTCGTTTTTATTCCTCCTCTTCCTCCTCTTCCTCACTGGTGTTGAAGGCTCTGGTGATGTGCCAGACGCATCCAAGATGGATTCCAGCACTTGATGAGCCTCCCACTCAGGTCCTCAGAATAAACTGAGCAAAAATCGTGTGCAGATAGGAGAGGCAAACACTTCAAATTCCCAGTTTTCGTACCGTCACATTACCATAAACCCTCACAGGGACGCGCGTCTCCTTCTGTAAACACAGACTTGAAAAATCTTGGTTACACTCAGAGTTTTCTTTCATTCTGAGCTCTTCAAGGCATTAAGGTATACTTAAGGGATAGGAGGACCACTAAGGCCTCAAAGACCTGTGCAATCCAGCGGTCACAGACCTTGTATACTAAATACCAAGCGTAGTTAAGTCCTCCGGGATTCAGAAACTGGATTTTAAAATGACAATCTTGGGCTTAGTGGAACACGGCCGGTCCATCAAAGAGAGGAGCCTTGATGCAGGTAAAAGGCTTATTGTTCCATTAAAACAGAACTACCTTTCCCCTTTCTTGCATCAAACCTGATTACTTCCCATTCCCCAGGAGCCGTTTATCCCCCATTCCCCACCAACACAGCTCTAACCCAGGTAAACAGAAAGGATAACACTGTAGAAAGTATGAGTTATCCAGCTTCCTCCTTGCACCGAAAGCCTTTATATTTTTTTACGATATCGTTTACTTCACTACTCCTGACTAAAAGTCTCGGGCAGGATAATAAGTGGGGTTGCATTACCCCCGGGACCATATTACAGTGGCCCCCACCGAGGCATGTTATGGTGGCCCAGCCAGATATGTTTTATTTTATAGGCCGGAGCCATTTTCTTCCCGATCACTAACAGAGTAAGTTTCTATCACACTCACATGCCACGAAAGTATTACCACAGTGTGAGGTGGAAGTTCTAGTTAATAACACAAGACTATTGCCACCATATTAGTTGATTTTTGTGTCCACACGGAACAATATACAAAGAACTCGTACATAGGGGTAAGAAGCTTATGGTGACTAGTTAATGGTCCAAGTCGGACCGGAACGTCGTCTTAAGTTTCTCTCTCTTATGTGAGAGTTATTTATGTATTGTTCCAGTCACGGTATTGTGCCATTTTGTTCTTCAGAACACATAATAAT
>NC_091351.1:9477615-9480115 GCF_038502225.1 Cherax quadricarinatus
CTGCTGTACCGTCCACTTCTGTATCATCCCATGCTGTACTATCCCTACTGTATCATCCTGCTGTAGTATCCCCTGCCGTACCGTCCCCTACTGTACCATCCCCTGCTGTACCATCCCTACTGTACCATCTCTGCTGTACCATCCTGCTGTACCATCCTGCTGTACCATCCCCTGCTGTACCGTCCCCTGCTGTACCGTCCCCTGCTGTACCGTCCCCTGCTGTACCGTCCCCTGCTGTACCGTCCCCTGCAGTACCATCCCCTGCTGTACCATCCCTACTGTACCATCCCTGCTATACCATCCCTGCTGTACCATCCTGCTGTACCGTTCGCTGCTGTACCGTCCGCTACTGTACCATCCCCTGCTGTACCATCCCTACTGTACCATCCCCTGCTGTACCATCCCTACTGTACCATCCTGCTGTACCATCCCTTCTGTACCATCCTGCTATACCATCCTGCTGTACCATCCTGCTGTACCATCCCTGCTGTACCATCCTGCTGTACCGTCCCCTGCTGCACCGTCCCCTGTTGTACCGTCCTCTGCTGTTCCGTCCCCTGCTGTACCGTCCACTTCTGTTTCATCCCATGCTGTACTATCCCTACTGTATCATCCTGCTGTAGTATCCCCTGCCGTACCGTCCCCTACTGTACCATCCCCTGCTGTACCATCCCTATTGTACCATCTCTGCTGTACCATCCTGCTGTACCATCCTGCTGTACCATCCTGCTGTACCATCCCTTCTGTACCATCCTGCTATACCATCCCTACTGTACCATCCTGCTGTACCATCCCTGCTGTACCATCCCTACTGTACCATCCCTGCGGCACCATCCTGCTGTACCATCCTGCTGTACCATCCCTGCTGTACCCTCCCTACTGTACCATCCCTGCTGCACCATCCTGCTGTACCATCCTGCTGTACCATCCCTGCAGCACCATCCTGCTGTACCATCCCTGCTGTACCATCCTGCTGAACCATCCTGCTGTACCATCCCTGCTGTACCATTCTGCTGTACCGTCCCCTGCTGCACCGTCCCCTGCTGTACCGTCCCCTGCTGTACCGTCCCCTGTTGTACCGTCCCCTGCTGTTCCGTACCCTGCTGTACCGTCCACTTCTGTATCATCCCATGCTGTACTATCCCTACTGTATCATCCTGCTGTAGTATCCCCTGCCGTACCGTCCCCTACTGTACCATCCCCTGCTGTACCATCCCTACTGTACCATCTCTGCTGTACCATCCTGCTGTACCATCCTGCTGTACCATCCCCTGCTGTACCGTCCCCTGCTGTACCGTCCCCTGCTGTACCGTCCCCTGCTGTACCGTCCCCTGCTGTACCGTCCCCTGCAGTACCATCCCCTGCTGTACCATCCCTACTGTACCATCCCTGCTATACCATCCCTGCTGTACCATCCTGCTGTACCGTTCGCTGCTGTACCGTCCGCTACTGTACCATCCCCTGCTGTACCATCCCTACTGTACCATCCCCTGCTGTACCATCCCTACTGTACCATCCTGCTGTACCATCCCTTCTGTACCATCCTGCTATACCATCCTGCTGTACCATCCTGCTGTACCATCCCTGCTGTACCATCCTGCTGTACCGTCCCCTGCTGCACCGTCCCCTGTTGTACCGTCCTCTGCTGTTCCGTCCCCTGCTGTACCGTCCACTTCTGTTTCATCCCATGCTGTACTATCCCTACTGTATCATCCTGCTGTAGTATCCCCTGCCGTACCGTCCCCTACTGTACCATCCCCTGCTGTACCATCCCTATTGTACCATCTCTGCTGTACCATCCTGCTGTACCATCCTGCTGTACCATCCCCTGCTGTACCGTCCCCTGCTGTACCGTCCCCTGCTGTACCGTCCCCTGCTGTACCGTCCCATGCTGTACCGTCCCCTGCTGTACCATCCCCTGCTGTACCATCCCTACTGTGCCATCCCTGCTGTACCATCCCTGCTGTACCATCCTGCTGTACCGTCCGCTGCTGTACCGTCCGCTACTATACCATCCCCTGCTGTACCATCCCTACTGTACCATCCCTGCTGTACCATCCTGCTATACCATCCCTGCTGTACCATCCCTGCTGTACCATTCCTGCTGTACCATCCCCTGCTGTACCATCCCTACTGTGCCATCCCTGCTGTACCATCCCTGCTGTACCATCCTGCTGTACCGTCCGCTGCTGTACCGTCCGCTACTATACCATCCCCTGCTGTACCATCCCTACTGTACCATCCCTGCTGTACCATCCTGCTATACCATCCCTGCTGTACCATCCCTGCTGTACCATTCCTGCTGTACCATCCCTGCTGTACCATCCTGCTGTACCAGCCCTGCTGTAACATTCCTCTTGTACCATCCCTGCTGGACCATCCCTGCTGTGCCATCAATGCTGTACCATCCTGCTCTACCATCCTGTTCTACCATTCCTGCTGTACCATCCCTGTTGTATCATCCCTGCTGTACCATCTTGCTGTACCACCCCTTCTGAAA
>NC_091351.1:9485115-9487615 GCF_038502225.1 Cherax quadricarinatus
ACAGCACATTTTAAGAGAGACTGTTAGTGTACAGTAACAATGATAGTCTAGGAAAAACAATAGACTTAGAACTAGCAATAGCCATAAGGCAGCCAGAGTCTTAGAACTGGAGAATACACTGTGAACCATCATCGTCAATATAAGTTTATCAAATCACCAGAATTACTGTACCGGAAGAGGCTGAGGTCCTCTGTATTGTTCCCAATGCGACAGAGACCAGAAATATTCATCACTGAATACACATACCAAAAATTCTGGAGCTATTAATTCTGAACCTGTTGATGCTCGTGTATTTACTTGATACTCAGGTATTAAATGCGTAAAAACGCCATACTCACTGATATACACATGCGTATATTAGTATTTTGCGGTATATATGTTGTAATGTTTCGCTCTGGTGGTGGTCTTGACCGTCCTGCAGTATTTCTTTAGCCTGCACCGAGGTAGAGGAGGCTGGGGTTATGGAATGCTGGGATTCCTTCCAAGGATCGCACAGAGATTAAAATACATATGCTATTGTACCATTAATAACAAGGGAGAATGACAGATTAAACTTAGAACTTGATAGAGATAGAGATGTAGAGATAAGAGAAAAGAAGAATTCTTGAAAGAAAGAACAAATGGAAAGGAAGATGGACGGGAAACAGAGAGAGAGAGAGGGAGAGAGAGAGAGAGAGAGAGAGAGGCACGACCAACATTTGATATAAAAAGGAAGGGTGAGAGGAAGGGAACGATTAGCGAGAGAACAGGAAGAGGAAGAGATATTGAGAAAAATTTAGAGGGTGGAGAAAGGCAAGGATGAGAGAGAGAGAGAGAGAGAGAGAGAGAGAGACAGAGACAGAGAGAGGGCCCCAAATTAGTTTGTTTGAGTCTTCTCCTGCCAAATATATATATATATATATATATATATATATATATATATATATATATATATATATATATATATATATATATATATATATATATATATATATATATATATATTTGGTGTGCTCAGTTTCCTGTGTTCGATGTTCCTCAGTTTCCATCGCTCAGTGCTCAGTGTTCATGACACTTCAACTGAAGCTCATCTCTTCGATGAAGAAAAAAAACAGGAGACTGTAAGACAAGCTTCTTTGTGACCAAGGTCTCTCTCTCTCTCTCTCTCTCTCTCTCTCTCTCTCTCTCTCTCTCTCTCTCTCTCTCTCTCTCTCTCTATGCAAAACTTCATATCGACAGATCATTGAACCTGACACAGCTTTACACAGAGTCAAACGTACCTTTGTCTCTTCTTGTTTCTAATAACTCGAAAGGATTTACCTTTGGAGCAGCTGGGCAATAAAGTCAGAGATGAACACAAAGTTAGTACCTTGCTTGGCCTGGGGCCTTTTACATTAAACAAGTCATTAAGGGTCAATGTGGCATCAAAGGCAACTTACACAGTGCCTCGTTAAGCTAAACGTTTCGTTAGGAGCTCCGGTAATGACGTAATTATGAACGGCTAGGAACGTGTCTCAGGGATACAGTGAGACGCGAACGACACTGCAAGGATGAGAAACGTCTCTCCATGTTAATATGAACGTAAGTGCATAACTAGCACACGAAAACACGGGAACACAAATGGGATACAAATACAACAATATACACGAGTGGAATACGAACACAGAACACGGGAACACTAGTAGGATACGAACACAACACCACGTACAAGCTGGATACGAGCACAGGAAAATACATAGTTACGAATACCAGAACAGAAACTGGGCACGAAAACTAGAACACATGCAGAAAAAATAGGTATTTACACACACACACACACACACACACACACACACACACACACACACACTAAGAGGTACACTGACTTTAACAATTATCAGAACACTGTACACTGAGGTATAATTCAGTTCACAAACATAACAGACTGAATTCATCAGTAAATGGCTGAGGAACATTAGCAAGTTTGCCAGAAGTTACTGCAGACTCCAGTAACATGAAGTTTGATTACATTTTCCAACTCAATGGTTATGTGTGTATTTTTCTGACATCTAAGTTCACTTTGACAGAAACTCCTTAGTGAACCAAGAACCTGGACAACCAGAGGTTGAACTTAGCGAACTTGAACAACCAGATGTTGAGCGTAGTGAACTTGAACAACCAGAGGTTGAACTTAGCGAATCTGAACAACCAGAGGTTGAGCTTAGTGAACATGAACAACCAGAGGTTGAACTTAGTGAGCATAAACAACCAGGGGTTGAACTTAGTGGACCTGAACAATCAGAGATTGAACTTAGCGAACACGAACAATAAGAGGTTGAACTTAACGAACCTGAACCCAAGGTTGAACTAAGTGAACATGAACAAACAGATGCTGAACTTAGTGAACCTGAACAACCAGAGGTTGAACTTAGTGAACATGAACAACCAGAGATTGAACTTAGCGAACACGAACAACCAGAGGTTGAACTTAGGGACGCACTGTGTAATATTGTCTAGAATAACACATGCACACACACACACA
>NC_091351.1:9490115-9502615 GCF_038502225.1 Cherax quadricarinatus
GGAGTTGAATGACTGAGATTGTGGGAGTTGAATGACTGGAATTGTGGGAGTTGAATGACTGGGATTGTGAGAGTTGAATGACTGAGATTGTGGGAGTTGAATGACTGGAATTGTGGGAGTTGAATGACTGGGATTGTGGGAGTTGAATGACTGGAATTGTGGGAGTTGAATGACTGGGATTGTGGGAGTTGAATGACTGAGATTGTCGGAGTTGAATGACTGGAATTGTGGGAGTTGAATGACTGAGATTGAGGGAGTTGAATGACTGGAATTGTGGGAGTTGAATGATTGGGATTGTGGGAGTTGAATGACTGAGATTGTCGGAGTTGAATGACTGGAATTGTGGTAGTTGAATGACTGAGATTGAGGGAGTTGAATGACTGGAATTGTGGGAGTTGAATGACTGAGATTGTCGGAGTTGAATGACTGGAATTGTGGGAGTTGAATGACTGGAATTGTGGGAGTTGAATGACTGGAATTGTGGGAGTTGAATGACTGGGATTGTGGGAGTTGAATGACTGAGATTGTCGGAGTTGAATGACTGGAATTGTGGGAGTTGAATGACTGAGATTGTCGGAGTTGAATGACTGGAATTGTGGGAGTTGAATGACTGAGATTGTGGGAGTTGAATGACTGGAATTGTGGAAGTTGAATGACTGAGATTGTGGGAGTTGAATGACTGGAATTGTGGGAGTTGAATGACTGGGATTGTGGGAGTTGAATGACTGGAATTGTGGGAGTTGAATGACTGGAATTGTGGGAGTTGAATGACTGAGATTGTGGGAGTTGAATGACTGGAATTGTGGGAGTTGAATGACTGAGATTGTATGAGTTGAATGACTGGAATTGTGGGAGTTGAATGACTGGAATTGTGGGAGTTGAATGACTGAGATTGTCGGAGTTGAATGACTGGAATTGTGGGAGTTGAATGACTGAGATTGTGGGAGTTTAATGACTGGAATTGTGGGAGTTGAATGACTGGGATTGTGGTAGTTGAATGACTGAGATTGTGGGAGTTGAATGACTGGAATTGTGGGAGTTGAATGACTGGGATTGTGGGAGTTGAATGACTTGAATTGTGGGAGTTGAATGACTGGGATTGTGGGAGTTGAATGACTGAGATTGTCGGAGTTGAATGACTGGAATTGTGGGAGTTGAATGACTGAGATTGTGGGAGTTGAATGACTGGAATTGTGGAAGTTGAATGACTGAGATTGTGGGAGTTGAATGACTGGAATTGTGGGAGTTGAATGACTGGGATTGTGGGAGTTGAATGACTGGAATTGTGGGAGTTGAATGACTGGAATTGTGGGAGTTGAATGACTGAGATTGTGGGAGTTGAATGACTGGAATTGTGGGAGTTGAATGACTGAGATTGTGGGAGTTGAATGACTGGAATTGTGGGAGTTGAATGACTGAGATTGTGGGAGTTGAATGACTGGAATTGTGGGAGTTGAATGACTGGGATTGTGGGAGTTGAATGACTGAGATTGTGGGAGCTGAATGACTGGAATTGTGGGAGTTGAATGACTGGAATTGTGGGAGTTGAATGACTGGGATTGTGAGAGTTGAATGACTGAGATTGTGGGAGTTGAATGACTGGGATTGTGGGAGTTGAATTACTGGGATTGTGGGAGTTGAATGACTGAGATTGTGGGAGTTGAATGACTGGAATTTTGAGAGTTGAATGATTGGGATTGTAGGAGTTGAATGACTGAGATTGTGGGATTTGAATGACTATGATTGTGGGAGTTGAATGACTGAGATTGTGGGAGTTGAATGACTGAGATTGTGGGAGTTGAATGACTGAAATTGTGGGAGTTGAATGACTGGGATTGTGGTAGTTGAATGACTGAGATTGTGGGAGTTGAATGACTGGAATTGTGGGAGTTGAATGACTGGGATTGTGGGAGTTGAATGACTGGAATTGTGGGAGTTGAATGACTGGGATTGTGGTAGTTGAATGACTGAGATTGTGGGAGTTGAATGACTGGAATTGTGGGAGTTGCATGACTGGGATTGTGGGAGTTGAATGACTGGAATTGTGGGAGTTGAATGACTGGGATTGTGGGAGTTGAATGACTGAGATTGTCGGAGTTGAATGACTGGAATTGTGGGAGTTGAATGACTGAGATTGTCGGAGTTGAATGACTGGAATTGTGGGAGTTGAATGACTGAGATTGTGGGAGTTGAATGACTGGAATTGTGGGAGTTGAATGACTGGGATTGTGGGAGTTGAATGACTGGAATTGTGGGAGTTGAATGACTGGGATTGTGGGAGTTGAATGACTGAGATTGTCGGAGTTGAATGACTGGAATTGTGGGAGTTGAATGACTGAGATTGTCGGAGTTGAATGACTGGAATTGTGGGAGTTGAATGACTGAGATTGTGGGAGTTGAATGACTGGAATTGTGGGAGTTGAATGACTGGGATTGTGGGAGTTGAATGACTGGAATTGTGGGAGTTGAATGACTGGGATTGTGGGAGTTGAATGACTGGAATTGTGGGAGTTGAATGACTGGGATTGTGGGAGTTGAATGACTGGAATTGTGGGAGTTGAATGACTGGAATTGTGGGAGTTGAATGACTGAGATTGTGGGAGTTGAATGACTGGAATTGTTGGAGTTGAATGACTGAGATTGTGGGAGTTGAATGACTGGAATTGTGGGAGTTGAATGACTGAGATTGTGGGAGTTGAATGACTGGAATTGTGGGAGTTGAATGACTGGGATTGTGGGAGTTGAATGACTGAGATTGTGGGAGCTGAATGACTGGAATTGTGGGAGTTGAATGACTGGAATTGTGGGAGTTGAATGACTGAGATTGTGGGAGTTGAATTACTGGGATTGTGGGAGTTGAATGACTGGGATTGTGGGAGTTAAATGACTGAGATTGTGGGAGTTGAATGACTGGGATTGTGAGAGTTGAATGACTGAGATTGTGGGAGTTGAATGACTGAGATTGTGGGAGTTGAATTACTGGGATTGTGGGAGTTGAATGACTGAGATTGTGGGAGTTGAATGACTGGAATTTTGAGAGTTGAATGATTGGGATTGTAGGAGTTGAATGACTATGATTGTGGGAGTTGAATGACTGAGATTGTGGTAGTTGAATGACTGAGATTGTGGGAGTTGAATGACTGGGATTGTGGGAGTTGAATGACTGGGATTGTGGGAGTTGAATGACTGAGATTGTGGGAGTTAAATGACTGAGATTGTGGGAGTTGAATGACTGGGATTGTGGGAGTTGAATGACTGGGATTGTGGGAGTTGAATGACTGAGATTGTGGGAGTTGAATGTCTGGGATTGTGGTAGCTGAATGACTGAGATTGTGGGAGTTGAATGACTGAGATTGTGGGAGTTGAATGACTGAGATTGTGGGAGTTGAATGACTGGGATTGTGGGAGTTGAATGACTGGGATTGTGTGAGTTGAATGACTGGGATTGTGTGAGTTGAATGACTTGAATTGTGGGAGTTGAATGACTGAGATTGTGTGAGTTGAATGACTGGGATTGCGTGAGTTGATGAGCACTGTAATAGGGGTACTGCAATATAGTCTGGCTCCTGGAGTAGAAAAACTCTTGAAACTCGTCAAAGGTATATCAGAGGTATAAGGTGCATTCTGCTGAGATCCAAGCTTCCCTGTCGAATGCCTCTTTTAACCAGGCTGTTGCTATTGGCGGTCCACTGATACCACATTCCAGCCTGGTTGAGCCTGGCATATGGCATAAGTAGCAGTTTTTATTAACGTCGTTTCGCCCACATAAACACGCTGCCAGTGAACATAATATAATAATAATAATAATAATAATAATAATAATAATAATAATAATAATAATAATAGTAATAATAATAATAATAATAATAATAATAATAATAAAATAATAATAATTATAATAATAATAATAATAATAATAATACTAATAATAATAATAATAATAATAATAATAATAATAATAATAATAATAATAATAATAATAATAATAATAATAATAAAATAATAATAATAATAAAATAATAATAATAATAATAATAACAATAATAATAATAATAATAATAATAATAATAATAATAATAATAATAATAATAATAATAATAATAATAATAATAATAATAATCTTTATTTCCACAAGTACATGTACAAGGTATACAGGCCTAAATAACATCAATGACTTACTATTATATAAAAAGCCGCTTCTTATGCAGAGCATGTCGGGCAAATTGGGTCAATTTTGTCCCAGGATGCGACCCACACCAGTCGTTTAACACCCAGGTATCTATTTTACCGATGGGTGAATAGGGATAGCAGACTATTCCACGGACGGGGATAGAACCCAGGTTCTATTCCCGTCCGTGGTATGATTTGTTTGCAATCGTGTCATCATGATTTCAAGAGTCAGGCACAGCAGGTGTCTTAATTAAGGAAACACGTCCCATTGTTTCCACCCGTACCGGGGATCGAACCACAGACCTTGATGTGTGAGCTGAGTGCACTGGTAATCGAGCTACCGAACTACCCGAGCGTTTCGCTCAGGAGTGAGCTATGTTAGGCTTGATAAAGATCAGTCATGGGCGATACGTCGCCTTTATACTCGCCTCGTTTATTATACAACTAGTCTTGTGAAACGACGTGTTGCAGAGCAAACGTTTGTTGGGACGATGTTTCGCCCTGTGTAGAGGTTTAGCTTGTCATGACCTGGTAAAGATCATACCATTAATGGTACACAACACCGACTGGTTATTGAATAAGATACATGTGCAACACCTAGGTGTCTCTATCCTGAACACGTTTCGCCATCCAGTGACTTTAACAATTAAACTCAGTGGTTATTAGAAGGTATTGAAACCAGAGACAGAACAAAATGAGGTAATAAGTCCCTTTACAAACCTCTACAGAGATCAAAACATGGTTTTTCTCCCACTACTATCGTCACCACGTCATTTCCATAACTTAAAACCCAAAGGACGTAATCAACGGAACAATTTCTATCCCTTAAAATCCGTGTGTGCTCTTAAAATGCTGTTATCAAGGACATAGTCAACGAACTATTTATATCCTTTAAAACCCGTGTATGAACTTAAAATACAAACAACAAGGACACAGTCAGTAGAACCTTCATCAACTGCAACTCTGCCTTGGCATTCTTTTACGCGGATATTCCTTTCTCGTCTCTGGAATATGTTTCAACCTTTTTTCCCCAAGACTGACTTGACTCTCTCTGTTTTCCGGGTCACTTATAAACATTTGTTCCAGGGAAAAACGTGTCTGGAGATTTTCTTCAAGTTTTGAGTCACAGTGAGGTTTGCATCGCGTTTCCGAGTTTTATTTTGATTGTACTTGACATTTCCGTCGTTGAAACACACGTTTTTATTGCACTTTTCGAGCGTAGTTAAAGCGTTTTCTGGCATATTTGACGTTTTACGGGTGTAAACATTAGGAAGTGTTTCCTTAAGACACCTGCTGTTCATGTTCACCTAGCAGTAAAATAGGTACCTGGGTGCTATTCGACTGGTATGGGTCGCATCCTGGGACAAAACTGACCTAATTTGCCCGAAATGCCATGCATAACAAGGGGTTTTTATATAGTAGTATTTTATTGATATCATCTAGGCCTGTATACCTTGCATACAGGCTTATTACTATTATTATTATTATTATTATTATTATTATTATTATTATTATTATTATTTAGTTACAATACGCATATACTTAACAGAATTTATGTTGTACTGGGTAAACACGCATAAAGTAATGTATTAAATCAAACTTCCTATATTGCAATTGACTGGACTGTGTACTGGGTGTCTGATTTGACAGAAGACAGGTAAACACTCTCGGGGCTTTGGACCAGGTACCTGGATTGCTGGAACACATCAATACTAGAGGACAATAGACTGGGCCTGGAAATTGGTCTTCCTGGGCTCTTATCAATGCTGTTGGAAGATGGACTGTAACGTGGATCGGGAGTCTGGCTTGCTGGAACACTTTCCACACTTCTGGATGATGAACTGGACCGGGAGTCAGAGCTGGAACACTTGCCAACACTTCTGTAGGAAGGGAGAAGCGGGAAGACTGCTCTGGTGGAAAACATGACAAAAATCCTGTCACGATGGGCTTCAAAAGGCGTTTCAAGACATTTCTTGATAGCAATAATGTAATTTACCTCCTCCCCTGTTCTATTCCAATTACATTATGTTCCCTGTATGTTGTTCTCGCTTGCTCTCTCTCATTCATCATAACAGTGCACCTAGGAGCGTAGGTGGCAGCACTCTGGTTGTACCTCAGTGCCTGTCATCTTCAATGGGAGCCAATTCCAAGCTCTTCTGCCCTATGTGTGTGTGTTTGTGTGTGTGTGTGTTTGTGTGTGTGTGTGTGTGTGTGTGTGTGTGTGTGTGTGTGTGTGTGTGTGTGTGTGTGTGTGTGTGTGTGTGTGTGTGTGTGTATGTGTGTATGTGTGTGTGTGTGTGTGTAAACTCACCTACTTGTGGATGCAGGGGTCGATTCACAGCTTCTGATGTGTGTGTATGGGTATGTACTCACCTAGTTGTGGCTGTAGGGGTCGATTCACAGGTCCTGGTGTGTGTGTGTGGGTGTTTCGCACAATCCATGTCCACACACCAGCATCAAAGAACTTAAAACAAAACATCTCACACAAAGATGATCACAACGTTTCAGTCCGACTTTGACCATTAACTAACGTCTTGTTCCAGTCACGGTATTGTGCCTTATTCTTCAGCTAAGAACAGTGACTGACTCCCAAGAAAGTTAAAACGTAACCAAGCTTGTTACGAGGAGTCAGCTTGGTAGCACTCCTCTACATCTCTCTAACCAGGTGATTACCAACACTTTGATTCTTGAGAGATAGAAAGTCTTGATGGAGGTTCCAAACTCCAGGCATTTCATCAGTTCTTGTTTCGTTCCGGCGAACTGATAAAAGCCTTAGCGACCGACGTGTTTCGCTCTAGGCAACCTAATAAAAGCCCTGGTGAGCGAAACGTCTTCACAATAAAATGCCACAACCCGTATTACGTATCTTACATACATAAAATAAATTCGACAATTCTTTCTTTATTACTTAATATACAATCAAAACAAGCAAATTCAGAGACAAAATAAAAATCTTAAAAACCAAGACATTTTTAGCCGAACAAGATAACGTCAACGAAACGAAAATAGAGGGGAAAAAATATAGCAAATATGACAGTCTGTAATTTTCCTGTTATTCTGTAAATTGCTTTTTCCAGTAAAGGAGAAAACAAACATTTGGGAGCAGCGGGAAGTATTGTGTGAGAGTGAGTGACTAACACAGACCTTCTTTCCAAGGCTGAATAATGCAAGCCAGGTGATACACTGTGTGTGTGTGTGTGTGTGTGTGTGTGTGTGTGTGTGTGTGTGTGTGTGTGTGTGTGTGTGTGTGTGTGTGTGTGTGTGTGTGTGTGTGTGTGTGTGTGTGTGTGTGTGTGTACTCACCTATTTGTGGTTCCACGAGTCGAGTCACAGCTCCTGGCTTCGTCTCTTCGGAGATCGATACTGTTTCTTCAAGGCTAAGGGACTGACTACCTCCAGATTACATCTACAAGGCTTAGGGACTGATCACTGCTTCTACTGTCTCCAATTTTAGCACCTCTATATTTGACTGAAGAAACCTGACGTGTAAACAACACGTTTCGGAAGTGGAGATACCAGAGTGCTTCCCAAGTGACTTATTCATGACAGAGTGAGATTCACAATTCATGCTAGTTAGTCTGTTGCTGTCTTGTACACCCAGTGCACCCTAGTTACGTCTGTTGCTGTCTAGTACACCCAGTACACCCTAGTTACGTCTGTTGCTGTCTAGTACACCCAGTACACCCTAGTTACGTCTGTTGCTGTCTAGTACACCCAGTACACCCTAGTTACGTCTGTTGCTGTCTAGTACACCCAGTACACCCTAGTTACGTCTGTTGCTGTCTAGTACACCCAGTACACCCTAGTTACGTCTGTTGCTGTCTAGTACACCCAGTACACCCTAGTTACGTCTGTTGCTGTCTAGTACACCCAGTACACCCTAGTTACGTCTGTTGCTGTCTAGTACACCCAGTACACCCTAGTTACGTCTGTTGCTGTCTAGTACACCCAGTACACCCTAGTTACGTCTGTTGCTGTCTAGTACACCCAGTACACCCTAGTTACGTCTGTTGCTGTCTAGTACACCCAGTACACCCTAGTTACGTCTGTTGCTGTCTAGTACACCAAGTACACCCTAGTTACGTCTGTTGCTGTCTGGTACACCCAGTACACCCTAGTTACGTCTGTTGCTGTCTAGTACACCAAGTACACCCTAGTTACGTCTGTTGCTGTCTGGTACACCCAGTACACGCTAGTTACGTCTGTTGCTGTCTAGTACACCCAGTACACCCTAGTTACGCCTGTTGCTGTCTAGTACACCCAGTACACCCTAGTTACGCCTGTTGCTGTCTAGTACACCCTAGTTACGTGTGTTGCTGTCTAGTACGCCCATTGCACTCTAGTTACGTCTACTGGCGTCTAGTACACCCAGTACACGCTCATTTACGTCTACTGGCGTCTAGTACATCCAGTACACGCTCACTTACGTCTACTGGCGTCTAGTACACCCAGTACACGCTCATTTGCGTCTACTGGCGTCTAGTACATCCAGTACACGCTCACTTACGTCTACTGGCGTCTTGTACATCCAGTACACGCTCACTTACGTCTACTGGCGTCTAGTACATCCAGTACACGCTCTCTTACGTCTACTTGCGTCTAGTACATCCAGTACACGCTCACTTACGTCTATTGGCGTCTAGTACATCTAGTGCACGCTCACTTACGTCTACTGGCGTCTAGTACACCCAGTACACGCTCAGTTACGTCTACTGGCGTCTAGTACATCCAGTACACGCTCACTTGCGTCTACTGGCGTCTAGTACATCCAGTACACGCTCAGTTACATCTACTGGCGTCTAGTACATCCAGTACACGCTCACTTGCGTCTACTGGCGTCTAGTACATCCAGTACACGCTCAGTTACGTCTACTGGCGTCTAGTACATCCAGTACACGCTCACTTACGTCTATTGGCGTCTAGTACATCTAGTACACACTCACTTACGTCTACTGGCGTCTAGTACATCCAGTACACGCTCAGTTACGTCTACTGGCGTCTAGTACATCTAGTACACGTCAGTTACGTCTACTGGCGTCTAGTACATCTAGTACACGCTCAGTTATGTCTACTGGCGTCTAGTACAGCCAGTACACGCTCACTTACGTCTACTGGCGTCTAGTACATCCAGTACACGGTCACTTACGTCTACTGGCGTTTAGTACATCTACTACACGCTCAGTTACGTCTACTGGCGTCTAGTACATCCAGTACACGCTCACTTACGTCTATTGGCGTCTAGTACATCTACTACACACTCAGTTACGTCTACTGGCGTCTAGTACATCCGGTACACGCTCAGTTACGTCTACTGGCGTCTAGTACATCTAGTACACGTCAGTTACGTCTACTGGCGTCTAGTACATCTAGTACACGCTCAGTTATGTCTACTGGCGTCTAGTACAGCCAGTACACGCTCACTTACGTCTACTGGCGTCTAGTACATCCAGTACACGCTCACTTACGTCTACTGGCGTTTAGTACATCTACTACACGCTCAGTTACGTCTACTGGCGTCTAGTACATCCATTACACGCTCACTTACGTCTACTGGCGTCTAGTACATCTAGTACACGCTCAGTTACGTCTACTGGCGTCTAGTGCATCCAGTACACGTCAGTTACGTCTACTGGCGTCTAGTGCATCCAGTACACGTCAGTTACGTCTACTGGCGTCTAGTACATCCAGTACACGCTGAGTTACGCCATAAATCAAAACACTCATACACCCACATAACTCGAAATGCCATATTAACAACAACACTGAAACAACACACGATGCAAGGAAAGCTTTTATCGAGGGGAGGGCGAACATTTCCCTCCGTGTAGAGCTCTATCAAGCCAATGATCAAGCTCTACACAGAGCGAAGCGTCCCAGTAGAGAAGCACCTTCGTCAAGCGACGTCTTGAGGTCACCATATCCCCATTCATTTTCCCGTCAATGCGAGACCTTACCCTTGAAAACACGTACGTTATGACGGACACGCACAGGCATTTACGCTTCCATGAATGTGTTACGCTGACATGAGAGAAAAATGAAGGAGATGAAAGAGATTAACGGAATGGGAATAAAATTTCTGAAGCAGATTTACTGGAAAATGAAGTATTTTTAATTATATTTTGAGAGAGAGAGAGAGAGAGAGAGAGAGAGAGAGAGAGAGAGAGAGAGAGAGAGAGAGAGAGAGAGAGAGAGAGAGAGAGAGAGAGAGAGAGAGAGAGAGAGAGAGAGAGAGAGAGAGAGAGAGAGAGAGAGAGAGAGAGAGAGAGAGAGAGAGAGAGAGAGAGAGAGAGAGGAAGACCAGCTAATTAAGCCATATTAATTCTGCAGAGGATATTGTTGGATTTGCTTAAAACTCTACGGAATTAGAATTTGTAATAAAGATTGCAGCGCAGCGCAGGATAAAAGAGGCAGCCACACTCGGGGTGCATATACTCAGAGTTTATTGTAATCCTTTATTATGTGTGTTAAAGTGTTTTCTTGACTGTGAGGTACAGCTAAGCCACATTACTGTCATAATTACCTACACAGCCACACCACTGTCATAATTACCTACACAGCCACACCACTGTCATAATTACCTACACAGCCACACCACTGTCATAATTACCTACACAGCCACACCACTGTCATAATAACAGACACAGCCACACTACTGTCATAATAACATACTCAGCCACACCACTGTCATAATAACATACACAGTCACACCAATGTCATAATAACATACACAGTCACACCAATGTCATAATAACATACACAGTCACACCAATGTCATAATAACATACACAGTCACACCAATGTCATAATAACATACACAGCCACACCACTGTCATAATAACATACACAGTCACACCACTGTCATAATAACATACACAGCCACACCACTGTCATAATAACATACACAGTCACACCACTGTCATAAGAACCTATACAGCTACACCACTGTCATCATAGCATTCATGCAATTAATGGACTGGAAAGAGTATCGTCAGTGACTTGGTATTTCTTCTTTTGAAGGTTCTAGGTATCCACTCTCCGATATGTATGTATGTATATATATATATATATATATATATATATATATATATATATATATATATATATATATATATATATATATATATATATATATATGTATGTATATATATCCTACACCTACATCCATCACAGTGTCTGGTGACAGAGAGGAGCTGCTGATCACAGGGAGGAGTACAAAATCAGCAAGTACAGAGACATAAGCCAACAGTATCAATTTCTTCCTGTGAGATCAGAGATCTTGGGATCATGGAGAAAAAACGCCACATGTTTCCTTAAAGTACTGGGTTCCAGACTTATCGGCATGACCAGGGACCCGACGGCGGCCACTTTCATATTCCAGCGCCTCAGTGTAGCCATCCAGAGGGAAAATGCTTACTGCATACTGGGCTCATGTCCGGCTTCGGAGGAGCTGGAGGTGATTCATAATCTTTGATATAATGTACCAATGTATTCATGTTTGAATTTTTTTGTCAGTGTATACTGATTATAAATAAAGTTCACATAAAATAGAATATAGGGGGTTGTAGGAGAAAAAAATATTCAAACAGCTCCTGAGAGTACTTAAAGTTTTCTCTGAAATATGTTTATTCTTTTCTCTGAGGATGAGGGTCCCCAGTACAGTTCTAGAGGTGTTACCTCCCTCCCCACCCACAAGAAACGACCGAGAGGTATGTCAGGAGCTCAACACAAGATTTAAAGAGGTATTTACAGTGGAAACCAGTAGGACTCCAAGAAATCAGAACAGGGGGGCACACCAGCAAGTGCTGGATGAGGTACATATAACCAAGGAGGAGGTGAAGAAGCTGCTATGCGAACTTGACACCTCAAAGGCGGTGGGACCAGACAACATCTCTCCATGGGTCCTTAAAGACGGAGCAGAGATATTGTGTGAGCCATTAACAAAGATCTTCAACACATCATTTAAAACTGGGCAACTCCCTGAGGTATGGAAAATGGCAAATGTAGTCCCAATTTTTAAAAAGGGAGACAGACATGAGGCACTAAACTACAGACCTGTATCACTAACGTGTATAGTATGCAAGGTCATGGAGAAG
Organism: Cherax quadricarinatus; assembly: GCF_038502225.1. Classification (NCBI taxonomy): domain Eukaryota; kingdom Metazoa; phylum Arthropoda; class Malacostraca; order Decapoda; family Parastacidae; genus Cherax; species Cherax quadricarinatus. The sequence goes on from NC_091351.1 coordinate 9,502,379, forward strand.
ATCATCAGGAGAGTGGTGGGGCACCTGGAAAGAAACAAGTGTATAATTGACAACCAGCACGGTTTCAGGGAAGGAAAATCCTGTGTCACAAACCTACTAGAGTTTTATGACAAGGTTACAGAAGTAAGACAAGAGAGAGAGGGGTGGATCGACTGCGTATTTTTGGACTGCAAGAAGGCTTTCGACACAGTTCCTCACAAGAGGTTACTGCAAAAGCTAGAGGACCAGGCACACATA
>NC_091351.1:9510115-9527615 GCF_038502225.1 Cherax quadricarinatus
CAACCTGGATGCTACAACTTGGGTGCTACAACCTGGGTGCTACAACCTGAGTGCTACAACCTGGGTGCTACAACCCGGGTGCTACAACCTGAGTGCTACAACCTGGGTGCTACAACCTGGGTGCTACAGCCTGGGTGCTACAACCTGGGTGCTACAACCTGGGTGCTACAACCTGGGTGCTACAACCTGGGTGCTACAGCCTGGGTGCTACAACCTGGGTGCTACAACCTGGGTGCTACAACCTGGGTGCTACAACCTGGGTGCTACAACCTGGGTGCTACAACCTGGGTGCTACAACCTGGGTGCTACAACCTGGGTGCTACAACCTGGGTGCTACAACCTGGGTGCTAACCCATGGATGCTACAACCTGGGTGCTACAACCTGGGTGCTACAACCTGGGTGCTACAACCTGGGTGCTACAACCTGGGTGCTACAGCCTGGGTGCTACAACCTGGGTGCTACAACCTGGGTGCTACAACCTGGGTGCCACAGCCTGGGTGCTACAACCTGGGTGCTATAACCTGGGTGCTACAACCTGGGTGCTACAACCTGGGTGCTACAACCTGGGTGCTACAACCTGGGTGCTACAACCTGGGTGCTACAACCTGGGTGCTACAACCTGGGTGCTACAACCTGAGTGCTACAACTTGGTTGCTACAACCTGGGTGCTACAACTTGGTTGCTACAACCTGGGTGCTACAACCTGGGTGCTACAACCTGGGTGCTACAACCTGGGTGCTACAACCTGGGTGCTACAACCTGGGTGCTACAACCTGGGTGCTACAACCTGGGTGCTACAGCCTGGGTGCTACAACCTGGGTGCTACAACCTGGGTGCTACAACCTGGGTGCTACAACCTGGGTGCTACAACTTGGGTGCTACAACCTGGGTGCTACAACCTGGGTGCTACAACCTGGGTGCTACAACCTGGGTGCTACAACCTGGGTGCTAACCCATGGATGCTACAACCTGGGTGCTACAACCTGGGTGCTACAACCTGGGTGCTACAACCTGGGTGCTACAACCTGGGTGCTACAACCTGGGTGCCACAGCCTGGGTGCTACAACCTGGGTGCTATAACCTGGGTGCTACAACCTGGGTGCTACAACCTGGGTGCTACAACCTGGGTGCTACAACCTGGGTGCTACAACTTGGGTGCTACAACCTGGGTGCTACAACCTGGGTGCTACAACCTGGGTGCTACAACCTGAGTGCTACAACTTGGTTGCTACAACCTGGGTGCTACAACTTGGTTGCTACAACCTGGGTGCTACAACCCGGGTGCTACAACCTGAGTGCTACAACCTGGGTGCTACAACCTGGGTGCTACAACCTGAGTGCTACAACTTGGTTGCTACAACCTGGGTGCTACAACTTGGTTGCTACAACCTGGGTGCTACAACCCGGGTGCTACAACCTGAGTGCTGCTACAACCTGAGTGCTACAACTTGGGTGCTACAACCTGGGTGCTACAACTTGGGTGCTACAACCTGGGTGCTACAACCTGAGTGCTACAACCTGGGTGCTACAACCTGGGTGCTGCAACCTGGGTGCTACAACTTGGTTGCTACAACCTGGGTGCTACAACCTGGGTGCTACAACCTGGGTGCTACAACCTGGGTGCTACAACTTGGTTGCTTCAACCTGGGTGCTACAACCTGAGTGCTACAACTTGGGTGCTACAACCTGGGTGCTACAACTTGGGTGCTACAACCTGGGTGCTACAACCTGAGTGCTACAACCTGGGTGCTACAACCTGGGTGCTACAACCTGAGTGCTACAACCTGGGTGCTACAACCTGGGTGCTGCAACCTGGGTGCTACAACTTGGTTGCTACAACCTGGGTGCTACAACCTGAGTGCTACAACCTGAGTGCTACAACCTGGATGCTACAACTTGGTTGCTACTACCTGGGTGCTACAACCTGAGTGCTACAACCTGGGTGCTACAACTTGGGTGCTACAACCTGGGTGCTACAACCTGGGTGCTACAACTTGGTTGCTACAACCTGGGTGCTACAACCTGTGTGCTACAACCAGGGGGCTACAACCTGGGTGCTGCAACCTGGGTGCTACAACCTGGGTGCTACAACCTGGGTGCTACAACTTGGGTGCTACAACCTGGGTGCTACAACTTTGGTGCTACAACTTGGTGCTACATCCTGGGTGCTACAACCTGGGTGCTACAACCTGGGTGCTACAACTTGGGTGCTACAACCTGGGTGCTACAACCTGGGAGCTACAACTTGGGTGCTACAACCTGGGTGCTACAACCTGGGTGCTACAACCTGGGTGCTACAACCTGGGTGCTACAACTCTGGTGCTAAAACCTGGGTGCTACAACCTGGGTGCTACAACCTGGGTGCTACAACTCGGGTGCTAAAACCTGGGCGCTACAATTTGGGTGCTACAACCTGGCTGCTACAACCTGGGTGCTACAACCTGGGTGCTACAACCTGAGTACTACAACCTTCGTGCAACAACTTGGGTGCTACAACCTGGGTGCTACAATCTGGGTGCTACAACTTGGGTGCAACAACTTGGGGGCTACAACTTGGGTGCTACAACCCGGGAGCTACAACCTGGGTACTATAACTTGGGTGCAACAACCTAGGTACTACAACTTGGGAGCAACAACCTGGGTGCTACAACCTGGGTGCTACAACTTGGGTGCTTCAACCTGGGTGCTACAACTTGGGTGCTACAACCTGAGTGCTACAACTTGGGTGCTACAACTTGGGTGCTACAACCTGGGAGCTACAACCTGGGTGCTACAACTTGGGTGCTACAACTTGGGTGCTACAACCTGGGAGCTACAACTTGGGTGCTACACCTTGGGTGCTACAACCTGAGTGCTACAACTTGGGTGCTACAACTTGGGTGCTACAACCTGGGTGCTTCAACTTGGGTGCTACAACTTGGGTGCTACAACCTGGGTGCTGCAACCTGGGTGCTACAACTTGGGTGCTTCAACCTGGGTGCTACAACTTGGCTGCTACAACCTTGGTGCTACAACTTGGGTGCTACAACTTGGGTGCTACAACCTTGGTACTACAACTTGGGTGCTACAACCAGGGAGCTACAACCTGGGTGCTTCAACTTGGGTGCTACAACTTGGTTGCTACAACCTTGGTACTACAACTTGGGTGCTACAACTTGGGTGCTACAACTTGGGTGCTGCAACCTGGGTGCTACAACTTGGGTGCTACAACCTTGGTACTACAACTTGGGTGCTACAACTTGGGTGCTACAACTTGGGTGCTACAACCAGGGAGCTACAATCTGGGTGCTTCAACTTGGGTGCTACAACTTGGGTGCTACAACCTGGGTGCTACAACCAGGGAGCTATAATCTGGGTGCTACAACTTGGGTGCTACAACTTGGGTGCTATAACCTGGGTGCTACAACCAGGGAGCTACAACCTGGGTGCTTCAACCTGGGTGCTACAACTTGGGTGCTACAACCTGGGTGCTGCAACCTGGGTGCTACAACTTGGGTGCTTCAACCTGGGTGCTACAACTTGGCTGCTACAACCTTGGTGCTACAACTTGGGTGCTACAACTTGGGTACTACAACCTTGGTACTACAACTTGGGTGCTACAACCAGGGAGCTACAACCTGGGTGCTTCAACTTGGGTGCTACAACTTGGTTGCTACAACCTTGGTACTACAACTTGGGTGCTACAACTTGGGTGCTACAACTTGGGTGCTGCAACCTGGGTGCTACAACTTCGGTGCTACAACCTTGGTACTACAACTTGGGTGCTACAACTTGGGTGCTACAACTTGGGTGCTACAACCAGGGAGCTACAACCTGGGTGCTTCAACTTGGGTGCTACAACTTGGGTGCTACAACCTGGGTGCTACAACCAGAGAGCTACAATCTGGGTGCTACAACTTGGGTGCTACAACTTGGGTGCTATAACCTGGGTGCTACAACCAGGGAGCTACAACCTGGGTGCTTCAACTTGGGTGCTACAACTTGGGTGCAATAACCTGGGTGCTACAACCTGGGTGCTGCAACCTGGGTGCTACAACCTGGGTGCTACAACTTGGGTGCTATAACCTGGGTGCTACAACCTGGGTGCTGCAACCTGGGTGCTGCAACCTGGGTGCTGCAACCTGGGTGCTACAACTTGGGTGCTACAACTTGGGTGCTACAACCTGGGTGCTGCAACCTGGGTGCTACAACTTGGGTGCTACAACTTGGGCGCTACAATCTGGGTGCTTCAACTTGGGTGCTACAACTTGGGTGCTGCAACCTGGGTGCTGCAACCTGGGTGCTACAACCTGGGTGCTACAACCTGGGTGCTACAACCTGGGTGCTACAACCTGGGTGCTGCAACCTGGGTGCTGCAACCTGGGTGCTACAACTTGGGTGCTACAACCTGGGTGCTACAACCTGAGTGCTACAACCTGGGTGCTACAACCTGGGTGCTACAACCTGGGTGCTACAACCTGGGTGCTGCAACCTGGGTGCTGCAACCTGGGTGCTGCAACCTGGGTGCTGCAACCTGGGTACTACAACTTTGGTGCTACAACCTGGGTGCTACAACTTGAGTGCTACAACCTGGGTGCTACAACCTGGGTGCTACAACCTGGGTGCTACAACCTGGGTGCTACAACCTGGGTGCTACAACCTGGGTGCTGCAACCTGGGTGCTGCAACCTGGGTGCTGCAACCTGGGTGCTACAACCTGGGTGCTTCAACCTGGGTGCTACAACTTGGTTGCTACATCCTGGGTGCTACAACCTGGGTGCTGCAACCTGGGTGCTACAACTTGGTGCTTCAACCTGGGTGCTACAACCTGGGTGCTACAACTTGGGTGCTACAACCTGGGTGCTATAACCTTGGTGCTACAACCTGGGTGCTACAACTTGGGTGCTACAACCTGGGTACTACAACCTGGGTGCTACATCCTTGGTGCTACAACCTGGGTGCTGCAACCTGGGTGCTACAACTTGTTGCTTCAACCTGGGTGCTACATCCTGGGTGCTACAACTTGGGTGCTACAGCTTGGGTGCTACAACTTGGGTGCTACAACTTGGGTGTTACAACCTAGGTTCTTCAACGTGGGTGCTACAACCTGGGTGCTACAACCTGGGTGCTACAACTTTGGTGCTACAACTTGGGTGCTACAACTTGGGTGCTACAACCTGGGTGCTACAACCTGGGTGCTACAACTTGGGTGCTACAACCTGGGTGCTACAACCTGGGTGCTACAACCTGGGTGCTACAACCTGGGTGCTACAACTTGGGTGCTACAACCTGGGTGCTACAACCTGGGTGCTACAACTTGGGTGCTTCAATCTGGGTGCTACAACTTGGGTGCTACAACCTGGGTGCTACAACCTGGGTGCTACAACGTGGGTGCTACAACCTGGGTGCTATAACCTGGATGCTACAACATGGGTGCTACAACCTGGGTGCTCGTAGTAACACCTCAGATAAGGCAAAGCCACACAATGAACTAAGTTAGAACAAATACTATTTGCTTATACATTTAACAAACGTAATAAATTTAACGTCCCTCTTAACTCAAAAAGCGACGGGGGACGTAATGTATTACCTCCACTTAATTACATTGAAAAAACAGAACTGAAGAAAAACATAGAGCACAGATGAATACAGGACAGCAGTATACGACACCATAGAACAGCACACGAGGAAGAGAACAAGAGAGAGCCATGCAGTGGGTGGATAGTACATCACACAAGGTGGGTAAGAGTCCACACTAGGTGGGAAGCAACACATGCAATTGTCTTCTGAGGAAGCCAGGAGGATCCGCCCCATCTGAATAAGAATGTCATTTAATTCAGAGGTGGAGCTCTTAAAGTCTGCCTGAGGCATAGAAACGTAAAAAGACGACGAATTCTCAGGCAAACAGGAATTTGTATGATTCGAAATTAGATATGCTGATATATATATGGGAACATTATATATATATATATATATATATATATATATATTTATATATATTTCCACATATATATTTTTTTATATATATATATATATATATATATATGTATATATATATGTATATATATATATGTATATATATATGTATATATATATATATATATATATATATATATATATATATATATATATATATATATATGTATATATATATGTATATATATATATATGTATATATATATACATATATATATATATACATATATATATACATATATATATATATATATATATATATATATATATATATATATATATATATATATATATATATATATATTTAAATATATACATATATCTAGGTAGTAGGTTGGTAGACAGCAGCCGCCCAGGGAGGTACTACCATCCTGCCAAGTGAGTGTGAAACGAAAGCCTGTAATTGTTTTACATGATGGTAGGATTGCTGGTGTCCATTTTTCTGTCTCATAAACATGCAAGGTTTCAGGTACATCTTGCTACTTCTACTTAGGTCACACTACACATACATGTAGAAGCATATATATACACACCCCTCTGGGTTTTCTTCTATTTTCTTACTAGTTCTTGGCCTTGTTTATTTCCTCTTACCTCCATGGGTAGGTGGAACAGAATTCTTCCTCTGTAAGTTATGCATGTTGTAAGAGGCGACTAAAATGCCAGGAGCAAGGGGCTAGTAACCCCTTCTCCTGTATAAATTACTAAATTTAAAAAGAGAAACTTTCGTTTTTCTTTTTGGGCCACCCTGCCTCGGAGGGATACAGCCGGTTTGTTGAAAGAAAAGATATATATATATATATATATATATATATATATATATATATATATATATATATATATATATATATATATATATATATATATATATATATATATATATATATATATATATATATATGTCGTGCCGAATATGTAAAACTGGCCAATTAGCAAGAACTCATTTAAAATTAAGTCTTTTCTAAAATTTTCTCTTATGCGTTGAAATATATATTTTTTTCATTAATGCTGATGTAAAAATTTATAATTTTGCACCAAAAGGAACTTTGAAAACTTACCTAACCTTATTATAACAAGAACAATTTATTTTAGCCTAACCCAACTAAATATATTTTAGATTTGCTTACAATAATTTAATACTAAACAAACCAAGTGAAATATATTTTTCTCGTTAGGTTCAGAATGATTTTGGCGAAATTAGTGCATACACAAATTTTCACTTGTCCTATATGGCAAGATGAGCGTTGATATTTAAGCCAAGTTGGCAAGTTCTGCCTATTCGGCACGACAAATATATATATATATATATTTATATATATATATATATATATATATATATATATATATATATATATATATATATATATATATATATATATATATATATATATATATATATATATGCAAAACAACCACTCTGAAAGAATAGAGAAATTCCAAGCGCTTTCGTGACTACTCACATTATCAAGGAACTATGAAAGTGAAGCATCCAAGGAAGCTATATAAGGGGTCGGCCAGCACCTCACTATCAGATCCCACAACGGTTAAACACGTGACGCGCGGCGAGCCAACTTGGATAGGTCCTTTGCAAAACTCACCCCCAAGCTATTTATTTGTCCAGTGTATTATTAAATTCTTCCCAAATTCTAATACACTGGACAAATAAATAGCTTGGGGGTGAGTTTTGCAAAGGACCTATCCAAGTTGGCTCGCCGCGCGTCACGTGTTTAACCGTTGTGGGATCTGATAGTGAGGTGCTGGCCGACCCCTTATATAGCTTCCTTGGATGCTTCACTTTCATAGTTCCTTGATAATGTGAGTAGTCACGAAAGCGCTTGGAATTTCTCTATTCTTTCAGAGTGGTTGTTTTGCATATTTTGAAATCACCTGTTTACTGTGATCGTATTGCATATATATATATATATATATATATATATATATATCTATATATATATCTATATATATATATATCTATATATATATTTATATATATATATATATATATATATATATATCTATATATATCTCTATATATATATATATATATGTATATATATATATATATATATATATATATGTGTGTGTGTGTGTGTGTGTGTATGGATGTATGCAAGGAATTCGCAAGAGCAGGCGAAATATACACAAACATTGATCTCTGACCTTCTGTTGAGTATTCCTTGCATTGTTAAAATCTCTAGTAAGGCTGATGCATGCAGGGGTTGAGATGAAAAGCTGTAAGCCTTCTCCCTGAAAGCTGGCTGGCTTGGATCAACGTCTAGCGCGAGCTGGGCGCCAAGGTATTGGTCCAGTGTTGTGAGTATGGTAAAAGGAACTGCTTACCTTGTTCCAAGGTTCGTAGGTTCGAGACTCTTTCGGCCAGAGATAAGTGTTCGTATATGTATATATATATATATATATATATATATATATATATATATATATATATATATATATATATATATATATATATATATATATATATATATATATATATATATATATATATATATATATGTCGTGCCGAATATGTAAGACTGGTCAATTAGCAAGAACTCATTTAAAATTAAGTCCTTTCTGAAATTTTCTCTTATACGTTTAAAGATATATATTTTTCATTAATGTTAATGTAAAAATTTTTAATTTTGCACCAAAAGAATCTTAGAAAACTTACCTAACCTTATTATAACAAGAGCAATTTGTTTTAGCCTAACCCAACTAAATAAATTTTAAATACGTTTACAATAATTTATTGCTAAGCAAACACAATCAAATATATTTTATTCATTAGGTTCAGAATGATTTTGGCGAAATTATTGCATACACAAATTTTCAGTTGTCCTATATGGCAAGATGAGCGTTGCTATTTAAGCCAAGATCGCAAGTTCTGCCTATTCGGCACGACATATATATATATATATATATATATATATATATATATATATATATATATATATATATATATATATATATATATATATATATATATATATATATATATATATATATATATATATATATATATATATATACATACATACATACATACATACATACATACATACATAGATGAATAGAGAGAAAGAGAGAGAGAGAGACAGACAGACAGACCGACAGACAGACAGATAGACAGAGAGAAAGAGAGACAGACAGACAGACAGAGAGAAAGAGAGACAGACAGACAGACAGAGAGAAAGAGAGAGAGTGAGAGAAAAGAAACACATACCCTGGCAAGTTCTAATGTGGTGAATATTTCATCAATCCTGTGAGTGTACAGTGGTGAATATTTCATTACACTTCGATGTTTTGAAATCGGATTAAGAGATTTGATGCAGAGCTGTTAAGTTAGAACACCATGAACTGCCTGCCACCACTGCTGACAACATGACGTGACTGTCCAACACTCTTCACACACACTGTCAACAACATAACCATTGCTTTTCTCCCAGGACCTTTTGTCCATGTACCTAACCGAACCACGCTACACAAGGAGTCCCTCGGAGTAAACTTGCTAAGATTACTTTCTCATTTCTGCAACTTTGCAGGCTCCTGATGATGTGTTGATTGCAACATGAGGGGCCTAGAGCTGTCAATTGGCTCCTCCTGTGGTTGTTTTGCATTTATATATATATATATATATATATATATATATATATATATATATATATATATATATATATATATATATATATATATATATATATATATATATAACCCAAGAAAGTCATATATATATATAATATATATATATATTTGCTGCTATATATGCATATATGCATTACAATTGCAGAGAGGGAATCTTAACAACGCAATACAAGCCACGGGGGATGGAAATCTTCAGCTCAAGTACTTCCACACGTCTCCGTGCGTCATCAGGAGCTATGCAATGTTGCAAGAGTAGCAACAGAAGAAATAAGAAAAAATTTTCTCAGAGTGAGGTAGCGTGGTGACACCAGTCAGTTTCTCTCACATAATAAAACGTATGTTATTATGTGAGAGAAGATGAAAAGGGGCTCAATGCACGGCCGAAATATACAGTAAACACCTTATCTTCTGTTTAATTCCCTCAATGTGGGTTTGTTTGAAGAGATGGCCAATGATTACTGCACTTTTGTGTTGGGAGGCAAAAGCAATTATATTGAGAGATGAGTAAGTAGGCAAAGATAAAGGGATTTGTGTTTATGTGTGCACTTACCTAATTGATGTTGCAGGGGTCGAGTCATAAATCCTAGCCCCCGCCTCTTCACTGGTGCGTGTGTGTACTCACCTAGTTGTACTCACCTAGTTGAGGTTGTAGGGGTCGAGTCATAGCTCCTGGCCCAGCATCTTCACTGGTCGCTACTGGGTCACTCTCCCTGAACCATGAGCTTTATCATACCTCTGCTTAAGCTGTGTATGGATCCTGCCTCCACTACATCGCTTCCCAAACTATTCCACTTCCTGACTACTCTGTGGCTGAAGAAATACTTCCTAACATCCCTGTGATTCATCTGTGTCTTCAACTTCCAACTGTGTCCCCTTGTTGCTGTGTCCCATCTCTGGAACATCCTGTCTTTGTCCACCGTGTCAATTCTTCTCAGTATTTTGTATGTCGCTATCATGTCCCCCCTATCTCTCCTGTCCTCCAGTGTCGTCAGGTTGATTTCCCTTAACCTCTCCTCGTAGGACATACCTCTTAGCTCTGGGACTAGTCTTGTTGCAAACTTTTGAACTTTCTCTAGTTTCTTTACGTGCTTGGCTAGGTGTGGGTTCCAAACTGGTGCCGCATACTCCAGTATGGGCCTAACGTACACGGTTTACAGGGTCCTGAATGATTCCTTATTAAGATGTCGGAATGCTGTTCTGAGGTTTGCTAGGCGCCCATATGCTGCAGCAGTTATTTGGTTGATGTGCGCTTCAGGAGATGTGCCTGGTGTTATACTCACCCCAGGATCTTTTTCCTTGAGTGAGGTTTGTAGTCTCTGGCCCCCTAGATTGTACTCCGTCTGCGGTCTTCTTTGCCCTTCCCCAATCTTCATGGCTTTGCACTTGGTGGGGTTGAACTCCAGGAGCCAATTGCTGGACCAGGTCTGCAGCCTGTCCAGATCCCTTTATAGTTCTGCCTGGTCTTCGATCGAATGAATTCTTCTCATAAACTTCAAGTCATCTGCAAACAGGGACACTTCGGAGTCTATTCCTTCCGTCATGTCGTTCACAAATACCAGAAAAAGCACTGGTCCTAGGACTGACCCTTGTGGGACCCCGCTGGTCACAGGTACCCACTCTGACACCTCGCCACGTACCATTACTCGCTTCTGTCTTCCTGACAAGTATTCCCTGATCCATTGTAGTGCCTTCCCTGTTATCCCTGCTTGGTCCTCCAGTTTTTGCACCAATCTCTTGTGTGGAACTGTGTCAAATGCCTTCTTGCAGTCCAAGAATATGCAATCCACCCACCCCTCTCTCTCTTGTCTTACTGCTGTCACCATGTCATGTGTGTGTGTGTGTGTGTGTGTGTGTGTGTGTGTGTGTGTGTGTGTGTGTGAACGCAGAGTCAGCATTGGGTACGGCTGAGAGTGTCCCTTCCCAACATGTCGCTAATACCGCTCTTCTCTGTCTCGCCGTGAAGCGAAGACTCATTTTTGACTCCTAAAGTTTACCTTGTTGATCAGGCGAGGGCGAAACGTGGCGTTTAATTAATGTTTCTGCTGAGCAAACTCGGGGCTCTACTCATTAATTTTTCCTCCTCAGTTCATCAATCATAAAGATGCTGGGCCATCAACGTCTTTTGTGTGGCTCATGAAACTAGCACTTACTGGGTTAGAGGAACATGTACACACACGTACGTTTCTCCGTGTGTGTGTGTGTGTGTGTGTGTGTGTGTGTGTGTGTGTGTGTGTGTGTGTGTGTGTGTGTGTGTGTGTGTGTGTGTGTGTGTGTGTGTGTGTGTGTATGTATGTGTGTGTGTGTGTGTGTCTGTGTGAGTGTGTGTGTGTATGTATGTGTATGTGTGATTATCTTCCACATTACCTTGCATGGTTTTACGTATCAATGAAACTTGCCAATGTTTTCTTCCTGTCTCCTTTCTTAAATGTAGAGGCTTTATTCACTGTCTTCCAGATCTCTGGCGCAATCGTCCCGTGTTCACTGATTGTAGATCTTAGTTATTGGTTCGGACACTGCCTCTGTTCCCTCTTGCATAATCCATGGCGACGCCTTGTAAGGTCCCATTTCCTCTGAAGTATCCAGCTCAATCAAAAGTTTGTTTACCTTGTCTCCTGTTGTTAGTATTGTGTCCAATACCTGTTGGCTCACTGGTATTGCTTCTGTATCCTCCGAGGATACTTCTATACAATATTTCTGTAACACTTCGCAGATATCAATGTAATTTTCCACGACATATCTTCCTCCTTCCTTCAATCGAAAAAACCTGGCCCTTTACTGTCGTTTTTACTGTGGTTATGAAGCAGTTTTGGTTCATATTTGGTCTGTGCTGCTGTGCTATTATAGAAATGTCGTTCGGCCTCTCTCCTCCCTCTTGTGTAATCGTTTCAGGCTAATCTTCTCATTTCTGTGTTCTCGTTCGTAGTTCACTTTCTGTAGGGTTTGAACGCCCTTATACCTTCTGTGTTTCCCTCTTCATCTTTGGTTGACCCAAGGACTATTGTTTCGTCCTTTGTATTTCGTTCTATAAAGAATAAAAAGGCACAATACCGTGACTGGAACAATACACTAATAACCCGCACATAGGAGAGAAAAGCTTATGACGACGTTTAGGTGTGTAACTAGTCAGTGATCCAAGTAGGACCGAAACATCATATGTCATTACGATTTCGTGAGTTATCATTAGTTTCTTTCTCCTATGTGCGGATTATTTGCGTATTTCGTCCTTTGTATTTCCTCTTCTTTCGGGCATGAAGTTCTCTTCACTTTCCATCAAGAAGCTCTAACATCTCATCCGCGAACTTCTCTTCCAGTTGCCTTTCCCACAACACACATTCAGGAGACGGCCGATGTGAATTAAGTATCATTCTCAAGGATTCACAAGTGTCTGGTGATGAAATCGATAGCGTTATATTTCGTTGAAACACGTAAAACATAAATAAAATTCACTCTACGAACCACGGGGGGTACAAAAAAAATATGGCACGATATTTCAATATCTCTTGTTTAGTGGTAGGCCAAAATTGTCTAAAGATGTAGCCATCACAGACGTTGGCGTGGGTTCACCAACGCTCCAGCTGCACTCAATACTCTACGCTCAATACTCGCCTGGCATAAAGAATTAGACACATGTACAATATCTGGGTATTTTTATTGTAAACGTTGCGCATTCCGGTGGCTTTATCTCTACAAATTCAAGGACATAATGGGAAGAGAGTAGAAGTTTATACAAAAGACGAGATAATCGGTTCCTCAGCCTTCTTCAAGGTAACTCGCCTTGCATGGTATGCCAAGTGCTCCCCAAACAACTTCTAACTCTGTATCAATGTATTGTACTGATAAAACCACTGCACATGTGTCTGATTCATCACCTTGTAACTGCTGTACATGAATGGTGAACAGTACTGACAAGATGAAGAATAAGACACATGTGTAACATCTGGGTATCTTTATCTGTAGACGTTTCGCCCTCCAGTAGCTTTATCAATACAAATTCAAGGGCACAGAGGGAAGACTGTAGAAATATATACAAAAGACGAGGTGATTAGTCCCTCAGGCTTGGAGTGTGTGAAGAGTACCCAAGCCTGAGGGACTGATTACCTCGTCTGTTGTACATAGTCCTACAGTCTTCCTATTATGTCCTTGAATTGGCATTGATAAAGTCACTAGATGGCGAAACGTCTACAGATAAAGATACCCAGATGTTGCATATGTGTCTAATTCATCACCTAACTGTACTTTGTGCATATACGTAACTAGGACAGAATGAATGTTACACTCATCCTGTACTACGTACGTGAGTGTACATTTACCTTCTACCGCAGCTACCATTCTCCTGTACTCTGAGTGTACGCTCCCTCGTCACGCAAGGGAACCAAGTGCACTCAGGAAGAAAAACAGAGTGAAAAAAATGAACACATGTGGTGAAATCGATGCAGGTCGCTATGGTTGCGTGCACCCGACTTTTGCTCATTAGTTTTAAACGCTCACCTGGGTGCACATGGCCATTAATATTGCGACAGAATCCATACTGGTGCACCGGAACTGTAGAGCTGTAACTTTAATGGGGCGGCCACATATACACAAACACACAGACACACTCACACAGCAACAATATTTGTGTTCATGGTTAATGGTGGAGAAATGTATAATTGCCGGATATATTTTTGGCGTTGAAGAAGGAGGGAGGCGCTGAGGCTGGCCGGGTGGGGAGGAAGATATATTTCTGGAGGGGCTGGAGATATATTTTCACGGGGAGGAAGAAATTTCTCGACGGCGGGAAGACATTTCAGGTCCGCAGGAAGCATTTTTGGAGAGTTTGAAGCCATTTTTGGAGATTTGAAGCTATTTTTGGAGAGTTTGAAGCCATTTTTGGAGAGTTTGAAGCCATTTTTAGAGAGTTTGAAGCCATTTTTGGAGAGTTTGAAGCCATTTTTGGAGAGTTTGAAGCCATTTTTGGAGAGTTTCATGCCATTTTTGGAGAGCATGAAGCTATTATTGAAGATTTTGAAGCCATTTTTTGGAGAGTATGAAGCCATTTTGGAGAGCATGAAGCCTTTTTTGGAAAGTTTGATGCCATTATTGGAGACCATGAAGCCAATTTCAGAGAGTTTGATGCCATTTTTGGAGTGCACGAAGCTATTACTGAAGATTTTGAAATCATTATTGGATAGTATGAAGCCATGTTGGAGAAAATTAACCCATTTTTGGAGAGTGTGAACCCATTTTTCGAGAGTATAAGACCATTTTCTGAGAGTAAGAAGCCATTTTTGGAGGGTTTGAAGAAATTTTTGGACAGCTTGAAGCCATTTTTGGAGACGATGAAATCAATTTTGAAGGTGAGGAAGACATTTCTGAAGAGTGAGAAACATTATGACTGAGAAATGAGAGAATTTTTTAACCTCTCCAGTATAATGACGAAGTTATCCTACTCCCACTCCAGAGTGGTCCCACTCCAGTGGTCCCACTCCAGTGGTCCCACTCCAGAGTGGTCCCACTCCAGTGGTCCCACTCCAGTGGTCCCACTCCAGTGGTCCCACTCCAGTGGTCCCACTCCAGTGGTCCCACTCCAGTGGTCCCACTCCAGAGTGGTCCCACTCCAGAGTGGTCCCATTCCAGAGTGGTCCCACTCCAGTGGTCCCACTCCAGAGTGGTCCCACTCCAGTGGTCCCACTCCAGAGTGGTCTCACTCCATAGTGGTCCCACTCCAGAGTGGTCCCACTCCAGTGGTCCCACTCCAGAGTGGTCCCACTCCAGAGTGGTCCCACTCCAGTGGTCCCACTCCAGGGGTCCCACTCCAGTGGTCCCACTCCAGTGGTCCCACTCCAGAGTGGTCCCACTCCAGAGTGGTCCCACTCCAGAGTGGTCCCACTCCAGTGGTCCCACTCCAGTGGTCCCACTCCAGAGTGGTCCCACTCCAGAGTGGTTCCACTCCAGTGGTCCCACTCCAGTGGTCCCACTCCAGTGGTCCCACTCCAGAGTGGTCTCACTCCAGTGGTCCCACTCCAGGGGTCCCACTCCAGTGGTCCCACTCCAGAGTGGTCCCACTCCAGTGGTCCCACTCCAGTGGTCCCACTCCAGAGTGGTCCCACTCCAGTGGTCCCACTCCAGAGTGGTCCCACTCCAGTGGTCCCACTCCAGTGGTCCCACTCCAGAGTGGTCCCACTCCAGAGTGGTCCCACTCCAGAGTGGTCCCACTCCAGTGGTCCCACTCCAGTGGTCCCACTCCAGAGTGGTCCCACTCCAGAGTGGTTCCACTCAAGTGGTCCCACTCCAGTGGTCCCACTCCAGAGGGGTCCCACTCCAGAGTGGTCCCACTCCAGTGGTCCCACTCCAGAGTGGTCTCACTCCATAGTGGTCCCACTCCAGAGTGGTCCCACTCCAGTGGTCCCACTCCAGAGCGGTCTCCAGAGTGGTCTCACTCCATAGTGGTCCCACTCCAGAGTGGTCCCAATCCAGTGGTCCCACTCCAGAGCGGTCTCCAGAGTGGTCTCACTCCATAGTGGTCCCACTCCAGAGTGTTCCCACTCCATAGTGGTCCCACTCCAGAGTGGTCCCACTCCAGAGCGACCCCACTCCACAGGGGCCCTCCAAGTGCTGCCACCTATCCCTTCTCCCAGTGTTCTACAAACACCTATCCTTCCTCTGTTGCACAACCAACTATCCTTCCTTCCAGTGTTGCACAACCAACTATCCTTCCTTCCAGTGTTGCACAACCAACTATCCTTCCTTCCAGTGTTGCACAACCAACTATCCTTCCTTCCAGTGTTGCACAACCAACTATCCTTCCTTCCAGTGTTGCACAACCAACTATCCTTCCTCCCAGTGTTGCACAACCAACTATCCTTCCTCCCAGTGTTGCACAACCAACTATCCTTCCTCCCAGTGTTGCACAACCAACTATTCTTTCTCCCAGTGTTGCACAGCCAACTATCCTTTCTCCCAGTGTTGCACAACCAACTATCCTTTCTCCCAGTGTTGCACAACCAACTATCCTTTCTCCCAGTGTTGCACAACCAACTATTCTTTCTCCCAGTGTTGCACAGCCAACTATCCTTCCTCCCAGTGTTGCACAACCAACTATCCTTCCTCCCAGTGTTGCACAACCAACTATCCTTCCTCCCAGTGTTGCACAACCAACTATCCTTCCTCCCAGTGTTGCACAACCAACTATCCTTCCTCCCAGTGTTGCACAACCAACTATCCTTCCTCCCAGTGTTGCACAACCACCTATCCTTCCTCCCAGTGTTGCACAACCACCTATCCTTCCTCCCAGTGTTGCACAACCACCTATCCTTCCTCCCAGTGTTGCACAACCAACTATCCTTCCTTCCAGTGTTGCACAACCAACTATCCTTCCCCCCAGTGTTGCACAACCACCTATCCTTCCTCCCAGTGTTGCACAACCACCTATCCTTCCTTCCAGTGTTGCACAACCAACTATCCTTCCTCCCAGTGTTGCACAACCAACTATCCTTCCTTCCAGTGTTGCACAACCAACTATCCTTCCTTCCAGTGTTGCACAACCAACTATCCTTCCCCCCAGTGTTGCACAGCTGCAGGTAACATCTATGCAACAAAGTGTTGGCCGATGTTTCATCTCGACTCATTAACTTTTACACAAAAGAAAAATGTTTAAGCGTCGTTGTTTTACCAGGAACTTCCCAGCCCAGTTATTGTCTGTAATGTGTATTATGATTAATGTGTATACTTTTATACTTAACGTGTATACTTTTATACTTAATGTGTATACTTTTATACTTAACTTGTATACTTTTATACTTAATGTGTATACTTTTATACTTAATGTGTATACTTTTATACTTAATGTGTATACTTTTATACTTCATGTGTATACTTTTATACTTCATGTGTATACTTTTATACTTCATGTGTATACTTTTATACT
>NC_091351.1:9547615-9570115 GCF_038502225.1 Cherax quadricarinatus
GGGAGAGGTCTTGTAGTGTGTTGAGGAGGAGGGAGAGGTCTTGTAGTGTGTTGAGGAGGAGAGAGAGGTCTTGTAGTGTGTTGAGGAGGAGGGAGAGGTCTTGTAGCGTGTTGAGGAGGAGGGAGAGGTCTTGTAGCGTGTTGAGGAGGAGGGAGAGGTCTTGTAGTGTGTTGAGGAGGAGAGAGAGGTCTTGTAGTGTGTTGAGGAGGAGGGAGAGGTCTTGTAGTGTGTTGAGGAGGAGGGAGAGGTCTTGTAGTGTGTTGAGGAGGAGGGAGAGGTCTTGTAGCGTGTTGAGGAGGAGGGAGAGGTCTTGTAGTGTGTTGAGGAGGAGGGAGAGGTCTTGTAGTGTGTTGAGGAGGAGAGAGAGGTCTTGTAGTGTGTTGAGGAGGAGGGAGAGGTCTTGTAGTGTGTTGAGGAGGAGGGAGAGGTCTTGTAGTGTGTTGAGGAGGAGGGAGAGGTCTTGTAGCGTGTTGAGGAGGAGGGAGAGGTCTTGTAGTGTGTTGAGGAGGAGGGAGAGGTCTTGTAGCGTGTTGAGGAGGAGGGAGAGGTCTTGTAGCGTGTTGAGGAGGAAAGAGAGGTCTTGTAGCGTGTTGAGGAGGAGGGAGAGGTCTTGTAGTGTGTTGAGGAGGAGGGAGAGGTCTTGTAACGTGTTGAGGAGGAGGGAGAGGTCTTGTAGCGTGTTGAGGAGGAGGGAGAGGTCTTGTAGTGTGTTGAGGAGGAGGGAGAGGTCTTGTAGTGTGTTGAGGAGGAGGGAGAGGTCTTGTAGTGTGTTGAGGAGGAGGGAGAGGTCTTGTAGCGTGTTGAGGAGGAGGGAGAGGTCTTGTAGTGTGTTGAGGAGGAGGGAGAGGTCTTGTAGCGTGTTGAGGAGGAGGGAGAGGTCTTGTAGCGTGTTTAGCAGGAGGGAGAGGTCTTGTAGTGTGTTGAGGAGGAGGGAGAGGTCTTGTAGCGTGTTGAGGAGGAGGGAGAGGTCTTGTAGTGTGTTGAGGAGGAGGGAGAGGTCTTGTAGCGTGTTGAGGAGGAGGGGGAGGTCTTGTAGTGTGTTGAGGAGGAGGGAGAGGTCTTGTAGCGTGTTGAGAAGGAGGGAGAGGTCTTGTAGTGTGTTGAGGAGGAGGGAGAGGTCTTGTAGTGTGTTGAGGAGGAGGAAGAGGTCTTGTAGTGTGTTGAAGAGGAGGGAGAGGTCTTGTAGTGTGTTGAGGAGGAGGGAGAGGTCTTGTAGTGTGTTGGGGAGGAGGGAGAGGTCTTGTAGTGTGTTGAGGAGGGGGGAGGGAGAGGTCTTGTAGTGTGTTGAGGAGGAGGGAGAGGTCTTGTAGTGTGTTGGGGAGGAGGGAGAGATCTTGTAGTGTGTTGAGGAGGGGGGAGGGAGAGGTCTTGTAGTGTGTTGAGGAGGGGGGGAGGAAGAGGTCTTGTAGTGTGTTGAGGAGGGGGGGAGGGAGAGGTCTTGTAGTGTGTAGAGATACAACGGTGGGGATTGTAATGGAGTGGTGGTGATTCACTGGCCACGTGACACAGTCACCAACAAAAAAGTCAAAGTGCCAACAATCAGAAACACATGTGTAGATGAGAAACACAAAACTGAAAGAGTCGCAACAACACAAAACTGAAAGAGTCGCAACAACACAAAACTGAAAGAGTCGCAACAACACAAAACTGAAAGAGTCGCAACAACACAAAACTGAAAGAGTCACAACAACACAAAACTGAAAGAGTCACAACAACACAAAACTGAAAGAGTCGCAACAACACAAAACTGAAAGAGTCGCAACAACACAAAACTGAAAGAGTCGCAACAACACAAAACTGAAAGAGTCGGAACAACACAAAACTGAAAGAGTCACAACAACACAAAACTGAAAGAGTCACAACAACACAAAACTGAAATAGTCGCAACAACACAAAACTGAAATAGTCGCAACAACACAAAACTGAAAGAGTCGGAACAACACAAAACTGAAAGAGTCACAACAACACAAAACTGAAAGAGTCACAACAACACAAAACTGAAAGAGTCACAACAACACAAAACTGAAGAGTCACAACAACACAAAACTGAAAGAGTCGGAACAACACAAAACTGAAAGAGTCACAACAACACAAAACTGAAAGAGTCACAACAACACAAAACTGAAAGAGTCACAACAACACAAAACTGAAAGAGTCGCAACAACACAAAACTGAAAGAGTCGCAACAATCACAAACACTAAAAATCGCGAGTGGCAACAGCGAGGCTGAGGACAAGCCAGAGGAGAACGGAAACACAAATGATGTTAATAAAGAGACGACTTTTAGAAGAGAAAGCTGTAAAGAAAGCGGTCTTGTTAGCGGCCAGGCTATGTTATTGGCGGGATTACTTTCACTAGAGAAAAGCTTCAGGCAGAGCCCAGACACCAGGCTTTTGCTCTCTTCAGTAATGTTTTATTCTCTTCTTATCTCTCTTTCTTTAGAAGTAAATATGTTTTGCTGCTGTTATTATTATTATTATTATTATTATTATTATTATTATTATTATTATTATTATTATTATTATTATTATTATTATTATTATTATTGTTATTATTATTATTATTATTATTATTATTGTTATTATTATTATTATTATTATTATTATTATTATTATTATTATTATTATTATTATTATTATTATTATATTGCTGTTCCTGCTGTTATTATTATTATTATTATTATTATTATTATTATTATTATTATTATTATTATTATTATTATTATTATTATATTGTTGTTCCTGCTGTTATTATTATTATTATTATTATTATTATTATTATTATTATTATTATTATTATTATTATTATTATTATTATTATCATTATTATTATTATTATTATTATTATTATTATTATTATTATTATTATTATTATTATTAGTAGTAGTAGTAGTAGTAGTAGTAGTAGTAGTAGTAGTAGTAGTAGTAGTAGTAGTGGTAGTCGTAGTAGCAGTAGTAGTAGTAGTACTAACAGTAGTAGTAGGAGCAGCATATAAGAACATTAGTGAGAAGGAACACTACAACATGGCTACGGACCCATGCGGAGCAGGTCCATGTTTCTTCTACGGATTAGCCTAATGACCCACCCAGTCTGGCCACCTCCACTCGGAAGGAGCACGGCACCAGACCCAGCAGCACAAGCTAGTCATGTCCAACTCACACCCACCCACACCCACTCATGTATTTATCTAACCTATTTTTAAAACTACACAACGTTTTAGCCTCAATAACTGTACTTGGGAGATTGTTCCACTCATCCACAACTCTATTACCAAACCAGTGCTTTCTTATATCGTTCCTGAATCTAAATTTTTCCAACTTGAAACCATTGCTGCGAGTCCTGTCTTGGCTGGAAATTTTCAGCACACTATTTACATCCCCTTTATTTATTCCTGTTTTCCATATATACACCTCGATCATATCCCCCCTAATTCTACGCCTTTCGAGAGAGTGCAGATTCAGGGACCTCAGTCTATCCTCATAGAAAAGATTTCTGATACAGTAGTAGTAGTACAAGTAGTAGAAGTAGTAGTAGGAGTAGTAGTAATAGTACCAGTAGTAGTAGTACTAACAGTAGTAGTAGGAGTAGTAGTAGTAGTAGTAGTAGTAGTAGTAGTAGCAGTAGTAGTAGTAATAACAGTAGTAGTAGGGGCAGTAGCAATAATAGTAATAGCAATAGTAGCAGAAGTAAAGAGTTACTGGAAATAGGGAAGAAGATGTGATAATTACAGATATGGCATATCCACTGGAGGCAGTGGAGATGTCATGTCTGAGGGCAATGTGTGGTGTGAATATAATGCAGAGAATTCGTAGTTTGGAAGTTAGGAGGAGGTGCGGAATTGCCAAAACTGTTGTCCAGAGGGCTGAGGAAGGGTTGTTGAGGTGGTTCGGACATGTAGAGAGAATGGAGCGATACAAAATGACTTCAAGAGTGTATCAGTCTGTAGTGGAAGGAAGGCGGGGTAGGGGTCGGCCTAGGAAAGGTTGGAGGGAGGGGGTAAAGGAGGTTTTGTGTGCGAGGGGCTTGGACTTCCAGCAGGCATGCGTGAGCCTGTTTGATAGGAGTGAATGGAGACAAATGGTTTTTAATACTTGACGTGCTGTTGGAGTGTGAGCAAAGTAACATTTATGAAGGGGTTCAGGGAAACCGGCAGGCCGGACTTGAGTCCTGGAGATGGAAAGTACAGTGCCTGCACTCTGAAGGAGGGGTGTTAATGTTGCAGTTTAAAAACTGTAGTGTAAAGCACCCTTCTGGCAAGACAGTGATGGAGTGAATGATGGTGAAAGTTTTTCATTTTTGGGCCACCCTGCCTTGGTGGGAATCGGCCAGTGTGTTAATAATAATAATAAAGTTCATAAATAAGTAAAGAGAAAATGGACAGATAATAATATTAATCAAAGAATACAGAGAAGAGGATAAGACAAATAAAAATTACTGTGCAACATCACAATAAATTATTCTCAACAAATTGAGACTACAGGGAGAGGTAACTATGCTAGAGGTGGAGGTTAGACTAGGCTCCAGGAGGAGGTTAGACTAGGCTCCAGGAGGAGGTTAGACTAGGCTCCAGGAGGAGGTTAGACTAGGCTCCAGGAGGAGGTTAGACTAGGCTCCAGGAGGAGGTTAGACTAGGCTCCAGGAGGAGGTTAGACTAGGCTCCAGGAATAGGTAGACTAAACTCCAAGAGAAGGTAGACTAGATTCCAGGAGGAGGTAGACTAGGCTCCAGGAGGAGGTTAGACAAGACTCCAGGAGGATGTGGACTAGACTCCAAGAGAAGGTAGACAAGGCTCCAGGAGAAGGTAGACTAGGCTCCAGGAGGAGGTTAAACAAGACTACAGGAGGATGTGGACTAGACTCCAAGAGAAGGTAGACAAGGCTCCAGGAGAAGGTAGACTAGGCTTCAGGAGAAGGTAGACTAGGCTCCAATAATAGGTAGTCTATACTCCAAGAGAAGGTAGACTAAACTCCAAGAGAAGGTAGACTAGACTCCAGTAGGAGGTAGACTAGGCTCTAGGAGAAGGTAGACTCAGCTCCAGGAGGAGGTAGACTAGTCTACAGGAGAAGGAAGACTAGGCTCCAGAAGGAGGTAGACTAGATTCCAGGAGAAGGTAGACAAGGTTCCATGAGAAGGTAGACTCGGCTCCAGGAGGAGGTAGACTAGACTCCAGGAGATGGTAGACTAGGCTCCAGTAGAAGGTCGACTTGGCTCCAGGAGGAGGTAGACAGAACTTTAGAAGATGGTAGACTAGGCTCCAGGAGAAGGTTGACTAGGCTCCAGGAGAATCTAGACTAGGCTCCAGGAGGAAGTAGACTAGGCTCCAGGAGGAAGTAGACTAGGCTCCAGGAGGAGGAGGTAGACTAGGCTCTAGGTGAAAATAGACTAGACACCAAGAGAAGGTAGACTAGACTCCAAGAGGAGGTAGACTAGGTTCCATGACGAGGTAGACAAGGTTCCAGGAGAAGGTAGACTAGACTCCAGGAATAGGTAGACTAGACTGCAAGAGAAGGTAGACTAAATTCCAAGAGAAGGCAGACTAGACTCCAGGAGGAGGTAGACTAGGCTCTAGAAGAAGGTAGACTCGGCTCCAGGAAGAGGTAGACTAGACTCCAGGAGAAGGTAGATTAGGCTCCAGAAGGAGGTAGACTAGGCTCCAGGAGAATTTAGACTAGGCTCCAGGAGAAGGTAGACTAGGCTTCAGAAGAAGGTAGACTAGGTTCTAGAAGGAGGTAGACTAGGCTCCAGGAGAAGGTAGACTCGACTACAGGAGGAGGTAGACTAGACTCCAGGAGAAGATAGACTAGGCTTCAGAAGGAGATAGACTAGGCTCCACGAGAAGGTAGACTAGGCTCCAGGAGAAGGTAGACTAGGCTCCAGGAGGAGGTAGACTAGGCTCCAGGAGAAGGTAGACTAGGTTCCAGGAGGAGGTAGACTAGACTCTAGGAGAAGGTAGACTAGGCTCCAGGAGAAGGTAAACTAAGCTCCAGGAGATGATAAACTAAGCTCCAGGAGATGATAAAATAAGCTTCAGGAGATGATAAA
Source organism: Cherax quadricarinatus (assembly GCF_038502225.1). Taxonomy (NCBI): domain Eukaryota; kingdom Metazoa; phylum Arthropoda; class Malacostraca; order Decapoda; family Parastacidae; genus Cherax; species Cherax quadricarinatus. Next base: position 9,553,658 of record NC_091351.1, read on the forward strand.
CTAAGCTTCAGGAGATGATAAACTAAGCTCCAGGAGATGATAAACTAAGCTCCAGGAGATGATAAACTAAGCTTCAGGAGATGATAAACTAAGCTCCAGGAGATGATAAACTAAGCTTCAGGAGATGATAAACTAAGCTCCAGGAGATGATAAACTAAGCTTCAGGAGATGATAAACTAAGCTCCAGGAGATGATAAACTAAGCTCCAGGAGATGATAAACTAAGCTCCAGGAGATGATAAACTAAGCTTCAGGAGATGATAAACTAAGCTCCAGGAGATGATAAACTAAGCTTCAGGAGATGATAAACTAAGCTTCAGGAGATGATAAACTAAGCTTCAGGAGATGATAAACTAAGCTCCAGGAGATGATAAACTAAGCTCCAGGAGATGATAAACTAAGCTTCAGGAGATGATAAACTAAGCTTCAGGAGATGATAAACTAAGCTTCAGGAGATGATAAACTAAGCTCCAGGAGATGATAACTAAGCTTCAGGAGATGATAAACTAAGCTCCAGGAGATGATAAACTAAGCTTCAGGAGATGATAAACTAAGCTTCAGGAGATGATAACTAAGCTCCAGGAGATGATAAACTAAGCTCCAGGAGATGATAAACTAAGCTTCAGGAGATGATAAACTAAGCTCCAGGAGATGATAAACTAAGCTTCAGGAGATGATAAACTAAGCTCCAGGAGATGATAAACTAAGCTCCAGGAGATGATAAACTAAGCTCCAGGAGATGATAAACTAAGCTCCAGGAGATGATAAACTAAGCTTCAGGAGATGATAAACTAAGCTTCAGGAGATGATAAACTAAGCTCCAGGAGATGATAAACTAAGCTCCAGGAGATGATAAACTAAGCTTCAGGAGATGATAAACTAAGCTCCAGGAGATGATAAACTAAGCTCCAGGAGATGATAAACTAAGCTTCAGGAGATGATAAACTAAGCTCCAGGAGATGATAAACTAAGCTCCAGGAGATGATAAACTAAGCTCCAGGAGATGATAAACTAAGCTCCAGGAGATGATAAACTAAGCTCCAGGAGATGATAAACTAAGCTCCAGGAGATGATAAACTAAGCTCCAGGAGATGATAAACTAAGCTTCAGGAGATGATAAACTAAGCTCCAGGAGATGATAAACTAAGCTTCAGGAGATGATAAACTAAGCTCCAGGAGATGATAAACTAAGCTTCAGGAGATGATAAACTAAGCTCCAGGAGATGATAAACTAAGCTCCAGGAGATGATAAACTAAGCTCCAGGAGATGATAAACTAAGCTTCAGGAGATGATAAACTAAGCTCCAGGAGATGATAAACTAAGCTTCAGGAGATGATAAACTAAGCTCCAGGAGATGATAAACTAAGCTTCAGGAGATGATAAACTAAGCTCCAGGAGATGATAAACTAAGCTTCAGGAGATGATAAACTAAGCTCCAGGAGATGATAAACTAAGCTTCAGGAGATGATAAACTAAGCTCCAGGAGATGATAAACTAAGCTTCAGGAGAAGGTAGACTAAGCTCCAGGAGATGATAAACTAAGCTCCAGGAGATGATAAACTAAGCTTCAGGAGATGATAAACTAAGCTTCAGGAGATGATAAACTAAGCTCCAGGAGATGATAAACTAAGCTTCAGGAGATGATAAACTAAGCTTCAGGAGATGATAAACTAAGCTTCAGGAGATGATAAACTAAGCTCCAGGAGATGATAAACTAAGCTCAAGGAGATGATAAACTAAGCTCCAGGAGATGATAAACTAAGCTTCAGGAGATGATAAACTAAGCTCCAGGAGATGATAAACTAAGCTTCAGGAGATGATAAACTAAGCTTCAGGAGATGATAAACTAAGCTTCAGGAGATGATAAACTAAGCTCCAGGAGATGATAAACTAAGCTCCAGGAGATGATAAACTAAGCTTCAGGAGAAGGTAAACTAAGCTCCAGGAGATGATAAACTAAGCTCCAGGAGATGATAAACTAAGCTCCAGGAGAAGGTAAACTAAGCTCCAGGAGATGATAAACTAAGCTCCAGGAGAAGGTAAACTAAGCTTCAGGAGATGATAAACTAAGCTCCAGGAGAAGGTAAACTAAGCTCCAGGAGATGATAAACTAAGCTTCAGGAGATGATAAACTAAGCTCCAGGAGATGATAAACTAAGCTCCAGGAGATGATAAACTAAGCTTCAGGAGATGATAAACTAAGCTCCAGGAGATGATAAACTAAGCTTCAGGAGATGATAAACTAAGCTTCAGGAGATGATAAACTAAGCTCCAGGAGATGATAAACTAAGCTTCAGGAGATGATAAACTAAGCTTCAGGAGATGATAAACTAAGCTTCAGGAGATGATAAACTAAGCTTCAGGAGATGATAAACTAAGCTTCAGGAGATGATAAACTAAGCTCCAGGAGATGATAAACTAAGCTCCAGGAGATGATAAACTAAGCTTCAGGAGATGATAAACTAAGCTTCAGGAGATGATAAACTAAGCTTCAGGAGATGATAAACTAAGCTCCAGGAGATGATAAACTAAGCTCCAGGAGATGATAAACTAAGCTTCAGGAGATGATAAACTAAGCTTCAGGAGATGATAAACTAAGCTCCAGGAGATGATAAACTAAGCTTCAGGAGATGATAAACTAAGCTCCAGGAGATGATAAACTAAGCTTCAGGAGATGATAAACTAAGCTTCAGGAGATGATAAACTAAGCTTCAGGAGATGATAAACTAAGCTCCAGGAGATGATAAACTAAGCTTCAGGAGATGATAAACTAAGCTTCAGGAGATGATAAACTAAGCTCCAGGAGAAGATAAACTAAGCTTCAGGAGATGATAAACTAAGCTTCAGGAGATGATAAACTAAGCTTCAGGAAATGATAAACTAAGCTCCAGGAGAAGGTAAACTAAGCTCCAGGAGATGATAAACTAAGCTCCAGGAGATGATAAACTAAGCTTCAGGAGATGATAAACTAAGCTTCAGGAGATGATAAACTAAGCTCCAGGAGAAGATAAACTAAGCTTCAGGAAATGATAAACTAAGCTCCAGGAGAAGGTAAACTAAGCTCCAGGAGATGATAAACTAAGCTCCAGGAGATGATAAACTAAGCTTCAGGAGATGATAAACTAAGCTTCAGGAGATGATAAACTAAGCTCCAGGAGAAGATAAACTAAGCTTCAGGAAATGATAAACTAAGCTCCAGGAGAAGGTAAACTAAGCTCCAGATGATAAACTAAGCTTCAGGAAATGATAAACTAAGCTCCAGGAGATGATAAACTAAGCTCCAGGAGATGATAAACTAAGCTCCAGGAGATGATAAACTAAGCTCCAGGAGAAGGTAAACTAAGCTCCAGGAGATGATAAACTAAGCTCCAGGAGAAGGTAAACTAAGCTCCAGGAGATGATAAACTAAGCTCCAGGAGATGATAAACTAAGCTCCAGGAGAAGGTAAACTAAGCTCCAGGAGATGATAAACTAAGCTCCAGGAGATGATAAACTAAGCTCCAGGAGATGATAAACTAAGCTCCAGGAGAAGGTAAACTAAGCTCCAGGAGATGATAAACTAAGCTCCAGGAGATGATAAACTAAGCTCCAGGAGATGATAAACTAAGCTCCAGGAGATGATAAACTAAGCTCCAGGAGAAGGTAAACTAAGCTCCAGGAGATGATAAACTAAGCTCCAGGAGATGATAAACTAAGCTCCAGGAGATGATAAACTAAGCTCCAGGAGATGATAAACTAAGCTCCAGGAGATGATAAACTAAGCTCCAGGAGATGATAAACTAAGCTCCAGGAGATGATAAACTAAGCTTCAGGAGATGATAAACTTAGCTTCAGGAGATGATAACTAAGCTCCAGGAGATGATAAACTAAGCTCCAGGAGATGATAAACTAAGCTCCAGGAGATGATAAACTAAGCTCCAGGAGATGATAAACTAAGCTCCAGGAGATGATAAACTAAGCTCCAGGAGATGATAAACTAAGCTCCAGGAGAAGGCAGAGTGCTCCAACCACTGTTAACCTTAACAATTATAAATGATTCACTACTTAAAGATGGAACAGCCTGAGGCCAGCTCTTCTTCTTACGTTAATACACTGATGAGGTTCCGAAGAAGCACGCAGTGTGTGTTTCAAGTGTTCTTCTGTGAGTTTATGTTTTACGTAGACCATCCTAGCAGTTTATTGTGTTGCGAGGAACGTTCCTGAGAGTCATTTGTGTTACGTGGACCTCCCCTTGATTCTCAGTGCGTTGATTGGATCATCGAAGAAAGGTTTCATTGTGTTGCATGAACCGCTTGGAGGTTCTTCGTGTGTTGATTGGACCATCCGAAAGGCGTATTGTGTTGTATGAACCACCTTATGAATTCCCTAGTGCTGTATGGACCGAACAGATAGGGTTTTGTGTTTCATGGACCTCCCGAAGTTCTTCGCGTGTTGATTTCCACCTCGAAAAAATATATTGTGTTGCATGGACCGCCCGAGGTTTCTCGTGTGCTGTGCGGACCGCTCAAAATGTTTGGTGTGTTGCCTGTACCGCTCAAGGAGAGATTTCTAGATATTTGAAGACAAATTTTATGCAAGTAATGGAAAGACTATGAATAAAATCCCGTGTCTTTTTAATTTTTTTTTGCCTCTCACAGTCTGAGGTCTTGTGTAAAGTTTGACTCTAAGACGTGAGAGACACGATAAGTGTCAACTTAGGAAGACACTCTGAAGAACTCTGAGCCTTAATGCCAACACTGTGGCCTTCACATACTCAGAGGTGAAGGAAGGAGCGTTAAACCTAGTCTTTATTTTCTCTTGTTATCTTTCTCTGTTGATTAATCGGGTTTAAAGCTTATCTACTGCACCAAGGGTCATTAAGGCTGCTGGTAACTTGTTTACCAAAGCATAGAGTAAACTCTGGGTGTATATACACGGAAAGATATATATCTCTCGATGTATGTACACTGAGAGATATATATCTCTTGGTGTATATACACTGAGAGACATACATCTCTCGGTGTATATGCACTAAGAGACATACACCTATCGATGTATATACACTGAAAGACATACATCTCTCGGTGTATATTTCCTTTTCTTCTCCGTAAGTTCTCCCATATAATTATATACATTTTATATTATGGAGACCAAAACTCCTCGTAAACTGTGTGATGATACTAACAGTGACTTTCATTAAAGGGAACGTTTCGCCACTCGTGGCGAAAGAAGAAGTTATTCCTGGCGAAAAGTTCCCTTTCATAAATGCCCTGAACTTCACTCCAGCGTCCTTCACCACAGACCAGATCTGTGTCGCATAATTCAAATGAGACCTCATTAGTGGGTCGCGGAGCAAAAGAATAACATTTCGACTCTTGTTGCTTATATTTCTTGATATAAATATGTATTTGCTTTTATTTGTTTGGTTGTGTTTTGCAGTATTCATGGGTCATTAGTCGCCACGAGTCTCCCAGTACCCTGAAATTGTTATGTGATTTAAAAACTAATTATTTTTCTTGTAAAGGTGAATTTACAGACTTAGAATTTATAGACTTAAAACTGATATTTCACCTCAGTTTATTTACAAGCTGAGAGGTGTTATCCTGTCTCAGTTCATTTACAAGCTGAGAGGTGTTATCCTGTCTCAGTTCATTTACAAGCTGAGAGCTGTTATCCTGTCTCAGTTCATTTACAAGCTGAGAGCTGTTATACTACCTCAGTTCATTTACAAGCTGAGAGGTGTTATCCTGCCTCAGCTTATTTTACAAGCTGAGAGGTGTTATCCTGCCTCAGATTATTTTACAAGCTGAGAGGTGTTATCCTGCCTCAGATTATTTTACAAGCTGAGAGGTGTTATCCTGCCTCAGCTTATTTTACAAGCTGAGAGGTGTTATCCTGCCTCAGATTATTTTACAAGCTGAGAGGTGTTATCCTGCCTCAGTTCATTTACAAGCTGAGAGCTGTTATACTACCTCAGTTAATTTACAAGCTGAGAGCTGTTATCCTACCTCAGTTAATTTCAGTGCCCAACTCCACTTAATGAAGTGTACTATCACTTTCAGTGTATAAACACTGAGAGTGGTTAATAAATATTGTGCGAGAATTTTACGCAAGACATAATGTTAAGCTGGGAATTAACCTCATATTGTGTATGAGAAGTGTGTGAGTAAGGTAACATTTATGAAGGAATTCAGGGGAAATCGGTTAGCCGGACTTGAATCCTGGAGGTGGGAAGTATAGTGACTGCACTTTTCTGAATTTTTATTCTAGTGTATAGTGTATGCATACCGTGAAAATACATGTTATTTTTCAGTATAAATGCCTGCTCTTTACGCAGATAAATACAGGCTATTTCTACATATAAATACAGGCTACATATCATGCACCAGAAGTGTGTGAGAAAGGTGACATATATGAAGGGACTCAGGGAAGCCAGTAAGCAGGACTTGAGTCCTGAAGGTGGGAAGTACAGTGACTGCAGTTTGAGAGAGCTGAGGGGATGCTGCACTTTTAAGGGGCTTCTTGACTGTAATGACGGCGCACCATTGACAAGACGGTGAAAGAGTGAGTGATGGTGAAAGTGTTTCTTCTCTTCTTCTGGATCACCCTACCTCGGTGAGAGGCGGCTGGTCTAGCAAGCAGTAGAGCAAATAAAGTGTCTCCTGACACGCGACTCTATCAGATAAGAACTATTCCCAGGGATAAAGGAACCGCAAGAATACACGTGCTGGAAATCAATGATTGAGCCATCGCTGGCTTGCTGGAACTGGGTTTACCATCGTATTTATATAAAAAAATAATGTATCATTCTAAAACGTGGCTCTTATTTCTCACAAATACTGTGTAACATCGTCCCGAGGTTTGGGGTAGAGTAAACCAGCACTGCGGCATAGTAAGTGAAACGTGGCTGTATATTACCGTAGAGTTTCTCGGGAGACCGACCACACAATAAGGAATATTTGTATGGGAGTTTGTTGAAACACTTCCAAAGGTGTCCTTGTATTATCATTTAATATGCTTTATTTATATATAAGAAATAGAATTACGTATATACAGGTAATTGTCCCCTGCCTTACAAGTGTTATTTAAGTGGCAAGAAAGGCCACACAAACGCTGTTTTAAGAGAGATAATTTCCTTTCAAAGGAAGGATAATAGTATGAACATACATTGTGTTCAGATATAACCGCAATCAATCGTAAATAACGTTTAAATTTTGTAGTATCGGAGTAAGTGAAACGTGAAGGGCTTTCACCGTAGACTTTCTTCGCCTAAAGCTTCACTGGTTATATAAATTACTGGGCGTCTTGAAGACAGAAGCGCCAGCATACTCGCAATCAAGATTTTTTAATTTCCTACGACAACAATTGCAACAAACTCTAAGTGTATACATACTGAGATGCACACACTCACACATACACACACACACACACACACACACACACACACACACACACACACACACACACACACACACACACACACACACACACACACACACACACACACACACACACACACACACACACACACACACACACACACACACACACACACACACACACACACACACACACACACACACACACACTCGATATAAATACTCAGACGGTTTATGAATTTTTATGTTGTTGTAGTGTATGTATACTATATACATACATGTTATTTATACATAAAATTATATGCTCTTAACGCAGAATTTTCTCTCCATTTGTACTGTGAGCTATATATACATCACATTCTATATACACTGTACACATTCTACCATTATGTACATTACTTATTCCTCATTTCTTGTGTTATGGTATTATATTATAATATGCACAAGAGTTTTATTTTTATTAGTGTGTAACTGATGTTCATTTAATAATCTTTTTGTGTAAGACAGACGAGTGAAATGTGACCACCTGATCTCTCCATCAGTCAGATGCTGACCTTACTTTAAACAATGTTTTGGTGACCCACTTTCTTTCTTAGAGAATTTCCTTCCAGGGTAGTCTCCTTAAACAGCGCTTTTGTGACCTTTGTAAGGAATGTGCCTCATTTAAAACAGTGTCTGGTGACCTTTCTTGCAAGATCATGATCTTAAACAACGTCATAATGACCCTCCTTGTAAAACAATGATCTTAAACAACATCTTAGTGACGTTTACTAGGCAATGACCTCTCCTGAGACATCGTCTGTATGACGCTAATCACTGTACTCCCTGAAATATTCTATTTTCCGCACACAAACGGAATTATTATGGTTAGGAAGAATTATATTCACGGCCGAAATTGCACTAGTGTGCCACGAAGGACGTTTATCTCCGTAAAAAGCGTAATTTCCCAGAGCAGCAGCATAATGGCGTCATTGCGCCTCTAAAAAGCGTGACAGAGCGCCAACAGGCGTTACAGAGCTCCAAATGGCGTTATTCCTCCGTGAGTTATGGCCGTTTTGCAGAGAATCGACGATATTCTCCGGTAAGATTAAGACATTTCACTCCAGAGGTCGAAGCCAAGAATCTAAAGAGAACGGTGAAGCAAGAGGGAAGAAAAAAAAACATTGAATTATTTTCCGCATTGAATGTAATCATGAAGGTTATTTTTTGTACCCCCTAATGACGCTTCCTGTGTAAACTTGAGCTGGTGAGGAGGGAAGTTAAAAATTTTCTGTGCGTCATAGCTTCGATGTTACCTGCGTAAATGGCGTAAATGGCGTAAATGGCGTTTATATTGCCTATCTAAGAAGTTATAACTGTTTCGCTGATGCAGTGGAGCTGTAAACAGTTTGGAGGAACGTCTCGTCAAGCGTGGAGAAACGTTTCCTTTAATAAAGATCCTGAATTGTACGTAGAGTCCTTGTTTATATCTACTTAAGAAATAAACAAATAAATTGCACATAGGGGAAAGAAACTTGTGTGTGTGTGTGTGTGTACTCACCTAGTTGTGGTTGTAGGAGTCGAGTCACAGCTCCTGGCCCCGCCTTTTCACTGGCCTCTACTAGGTCAATCTTCCCGCTTCGTGAGCTTTATGATACCTCTTCTTAAAGCTATGTATGGATCCTGCCTCCACTACATCAATTCCAAACAACTTTGTGACTGAAGAAATATTTCCTAACATCCCCATGATTCATCTGAGTCTTCAACTTCCAACTGTGACCCCTTGTTGTAGTGTCCCATTTCTGGAACATCCTGTCTCTGTCCACCTTCTCGATTCTTCTCAGTATTTTATGTTGTTATAGCGTCCCTATCTCTCCTGTCCTCCAGTGTCGTCAGGTCGATTTCCCTTAACCTCTCCTCGTAGGACATACCTCTTAGCTCTGGGACTAGTCTTGTTGTAAACCTTTGCACTTTCTCTAGTTTCTTTACATGCTTGGTTAGGTATGGGTTCCAAACTGGTGCCGCATACTCCAATATGGGCCTAACGTACACAGTGTACAGGGTCCTGAACGATTCCTTATTAAGATGTCGAAATGCTGTTCTGAGGTTTGCTAGGCGACCATATGCTGCAGCAGTTATTTGGTTGATGTGCGGCTCAGGAGATGTTCCCGTGTTATACTCACCCCAAGATCTTTTCCCTTGAGTGAGGTTTGTACTCTCTGGCCCCTGTGTGTGTGTGTGTGTGTGTGTGTGTACTCACCTAGTTGTACTCACCTAGTTGAGGTTGCGGGGGTCGAGTCCGAGCTCCTGGCCCCGCCTCTTCACTGATCGCTACTAGGTCACTCTCCCTGAGCCGTGAGCTTTATCATACCTCTGCTTAAAGCTATGTATGGATCCTGCCTCCACTACATCGCTTCCCAAACTATTCCACTTACTGACTACTCTGTGGCTGAAGAAATACTTCCTAACATCCCTGTGATTCATCTGTGTCTTCAGCTTCCAACTGTGTCCCCTTGTTACTGTGTCCAATCTCTGGAACATCCTGTCTTTGTCCACCTTGTCAATTCCTCTCAGTATTTTGTATGTCGTTATCATGTCCCCCCTATCTCTCCTGTCCTCCAGTGTCGTCAGGTTGATTTCCCTTAACCTCTCCTCGTAGGACATACCTCTTAGCTCTGGGACTAGTCTTGTTGCAAACCTTTGCACTTTCTCTAGTTTCTTCACGTGCTTGGCTAGGTGTGGGTTCCAAACTGGTGCCGCATACTCCAATATGGGCCTAACGTACACGGTGTACAGGGTCCTGAATGATTCCTTATTAAGATGTCGGAATGCTGTTCTGAGGTTTGCTAGGCGCCCATATGCTGCAGCAGTTATTTGGTTGATGTGCGCTTCAGGAGATGTGCCTGGTGTTATACTCACCCCAAGATCTTTTTCCTTGAGTGAGGTTTGTAGTCTCTGACCCCCTAGACTGTACTCCGTCTGCGGCCTTCTTTGCCCTTCCCCAATCTTCATGACTTTGCACTTGGTGGGATTGAACTCCAGGAGCCAATTGCTGGACCAGGTCTGCAGCCTGTCCAGATCCCTTTGTAGTTCTGCCTGGTCTTCGATCGAGTGAATTCTTCTCATCAACTTCACGTCATCTGCAAACAGGGACACCTCAGAGTCTATTCCTTCCGTCATGTCGTTCACAAATACCAGAAACAGCACTGGTCCTAGGACTGACCCCTGCGGGACCCCGCTGGTCACAGGTGCCCACTCTGACACCTCGCCACGTACCATGACTCGCTGCTGTCTTCCTGACAAGTATTCCCTGATCCATTGTAGTGCCTTCCCTGTTATCCCTGCTTGGTCCTCCAGTTTTTGCACCAATCTCTTGTGTGGAACTGTGTCAAACGCCTTCTTGCAGTCCAAGAAAATGCAATCCACCCACCCCTCTCTCTCTTGTCTTACTGCTGTCACCATGTCATAGAACTCCAGTAGGTTTGTGACACAGGATTTCCCGTCCCTGAAACCATGTTGGCTGCTGTTGATGAGATCATTCCTTTCTAGGTGTTCCACCACTCTTCTCCTGATAATCTTCTCCATGATTTTGCATACTATACATGTCAGTGACACTGGTCTGTAGTTTAATGCTTCATGTCTGTCTCCTTTTTTAAAGATTGGGACTACATTTGCTGTCTTCCATGCCTCAGGCAATCTCCCTGTTTCGATAGATGTATTGAATATTGTTGTTAGGGGTACACATAGCGCCTCTGCTCCCTCTCTCAATACCCATGGGGAGATGTTATCTGGCCCCATTGCCTTTGAGGTATCTAGCTCACTCAGAAGCCTCTTCACTTCTTCCTCGGTTGTGTGCACTGTGTCCAGCACTTGGTGGTGTGCCCCACCTCTCCGTCTTTCTGGAGTCCCTTCTGTCTCCTCTGTGAACACTTCTTTGAATCTCTTGTTGAGTTCTTCACATACTTCACGGTCATTTCTTGTTGTCTCTCCTCCTTCCTTCCTTAGCCTGATTACCTGGTCCTTGACTGTTGTTTTCCTCCTGATGTGGCTGTACAACAGTTTAGGGTCAGATTTGGCTTTCGCTGCTATGTCATTTTCATATTGTCTTTGGGCCTCCCTTCTTATCTGTGCATATTCGTTTCTGGCTCTACGACTGTTCTCCTTATTCTCCTGGGTCCTTTGCCTTCTATATTTCTTCCATTCCCTAGCACACTTGGTTTTTGCCTCCCTGCACCTTTGGGTAAACCATGGGCTCATCCTGGCTTTTTCATTAATCCTGTTACCCTTGGGTACAAACCTCTCCTCAGCCTCCTTGCATTTTGTTGCTACATATTCCATCATCTCATTAACTGGCTTCCCTGCCAGTTCTCTGTCCCACTGAACCCCGTTCAGGTAGTTCCTCATTCCTGTGTAGTCCCCTTTCTTGTAGTTTGGCTTCATTCGTCCTGGCCTTCCTGCTTCTCCCTCCACTTGTAGCTCTACTGTGTATTCGAAGCTTAAAACCACATGGTCACTGGCCCCAAGGGGTCTTTCATATGTGATGTCCTCGATATCTGCACTACTGAAGGTGAATACTAAGTCCAGCCTTGCTGGTTCATCCTCTCCTCTCTCTCTTGTAGTGTCCCTTACGTGTTGGCACATGAAGTTCTCCAGTACCACCTCCATCATCTTAGCCCTCCATGTATCTTGGCCCCCATGTGGGTCCAAGTTCTCCCAATCGATCTCCTTGTGGTTAAAGTCACCCATGATCAGGAGCTTTGCCCTGCATGCATGAGCTCTTCTGGCCACTCTAGCCAGTGTGTCAACCATCGCTCTATTGCTCTCGTCGTACTCTTGCCTTGGCCTCCTGCTGTTCTGTGGTGGGTTATACATCACTGCTATTACCACCTTGGGACCTCCAGAGTGAAGTGTTCCCACTATGTAATCACTTTCTTCTCCGCTATCTCCTCTCTCCAGCTCATCAAAATTCCAGCGATTTTTGATCAGCAACGCCACTCCTCCACCCCCCCTGTTCCCTCTGTCTTTCCTCAGGATTTGGTATCCCGTTGGAAAGATGGCATCTGTTATCATACCTGTAAGCTTGGTTTCTGTGAGAGCTATGATGTCCGGTGATGCTTCTTTGACTCTTTCATGCCACTCCTCCCACTTATTTGTTATTCCATCAGCGTTTGTGTACCATACCTTCAGTTTCCTTTCCAACACTGTGGTTTGGGGGGCCTGTGAGGGTGGGAGACCTGGTGGCATACTGTGGGATTCTATAGCTCGGTGTTGGGTGGAGGCTGTGGGTATGGATTGTAGTGTGTGTTGGGATGGTGTGATAGGTTGTATGGTTCTGAGAGTAGTTGTGTGTGTGCTTGCCCTTGCTGTTCTGTTCTGCTCTGACTGACCTCTGCTGGTTCCCTCCTTGTCTCTTTTCCTAGCTCCTTTCGCTTTTTTGTCCTCTCCCTCAGCTGCTGTCGTTCTGATTTTGTTCTGTCTCTGTCTAGGAACACCCTCTTGTACTCTTCCGAGTATTTCAATCGTGGTTTCTCTTGGAGGATCCTGTTCCGCACTGTTTCCGTCCTGAGAATCAGCTTGATTGGTCGGTTTCTCCCCTTCGAGTACCCCCCTATTCTCTGAAAATTTACAATCTCGTCCATCTCTTCACCTATTTCCGTGATGATTTTCTCAATCTCCTTTCTTTCTTCCTGCTGCCTTTCAGTGTGTGTCCTTTCCTCTCTCTCCTGAAGCCCATGGATAAACACTGATTTTGCCCTTTCTTCCTCCCATTGCCTCACCCTCTGTGACTCTGGATCCTGCCTGTATGTGGTCAGTTTCTCCTTTGATTTTTCCAGTGGCTCTTGATAGCCTTGTTGTGCCTCAGCATTCGACCTATCACCCTCTCCATCTGCAACCAGCTGATCTTCCCTTTCACTCCTTGGTCCTCCTTGGCAGATTGATGTGACCTTAGCATAATTCATAATTCCTTCCTTCCTGTTCGGCCTCGCAGCTTCATATGCTGTGTCTTCTCTGGTCACTGCCCCTGTAACTCGCTTCAGCCTATTTATCTCAACTTCTAGGACCCTTATCTTGGCTACTGCAGTTTCGACTTGTGCCTCCCAATTCTTTGTCTCCTTCTCCAACCTCCTTTCCAATTTCACAGAGAGCTCTTTCTCCATTTTTTCAGAAAGCTCTCCTAATTTTCTCTCCCACTCTTGTTCCATCCTTTTCCACTGCTCCTCCATCCACTCCTCCCTACCAGAACCATTCTCATCTGATCCTTGGTTCCTGCGAGTCCCCACCATTTTTTTTTTTTTTTTTTTTTTTTTTGAGAGAAGAGAGAAGGGAAAGGTAGAGGGGGGAGAGTGAAGGGAAGAGTAGGAGAGGGGAGAGTTAGAAGGGAAAATGAGAGAGAGAGAGAAGGGAAAGGTAGAGGGGAGAGAGAGAGTGAAGAGGGAAGAGAGAGAGAAGAGAGAGAGAGAGTTAGAGAGAGAGCAAGAGAGAGATGAGAGGAGAGAGAGAAGAGAGAGAGAGAGAGCAAGAGAGAGAGAGAGCAAGAGAGAGAGAGAGAGAGAGAGAGAAGAGAGAGAGAGAGAGAGAGAGAGAGAGAGAGTGAGAGAGGGAGAGGGTGAAGACGTGTCACCGTGTGCTCCACAAACTTTCTTAATATTACTTAAATACGAGGGTTGGTGAGGATAAAAACTGTTCAGTGACGTAGTACTACTTACAACACATTAGTACAAGTAAGCCAACTCCTCCACTGAGGTGAATATAAGCAATATCAGTGATATTAAGTGTGGTATGTTGAAGGCATGGTGTGAGGGGACTGGCAGGCCTTAGGAGTGTCTTCACTATTGCCTTCAGAGTGAGCGTCTAATATTATGTGTGTTTTGTGCTATGTACTAGCATCTGGTGCTTTATAACAACGTGGCTGGTACAATGCAACACAGTGATTTGTGTAACATCTTCCTTTAGTGGAAAAGTGGACAGCATAAACAGTGTTTATTAAGTGATAGTGAGAAGGCAACACTTCCAGCTAGTGGCCCACTGCCGCCCGCCCTCACTACCCACCGGCTATAAACACCCCCACCCACCCACACTCCACCCCACCCACGTATCACCACCCACCCTCTCTCTCTCCTGTGAACTTCAAATTATACAAGCCTCCTCTGGGATGACTTCACACCGCAAAATAGCAAGATTATCTACGCTATCTGGCTATTGTCCCAGTAGATACTGCAGTGTTTGTGGGTATACCACAAGGGACAAAGATCTTCTTGGATGTAAAGAGCCTACTTGTTCCAACTACTGCCACACAGATTGCACTCCAGAAGAAGAATTTTGTTGCAGCCAGGTTGAAAATTTCAGAAAATTTAAGGATATCCATAATCCTGTGGTATATGTGGATACAAGCCTGGAGCTACAGGAGGAAGGTTCAGAAGTCCTACCTCAGGGACTCCTGTCCAAAGATCAAGACTGCCCTCTTGGGCTGTGTTGTAAAGTTGCAGCTAAGATAATCCATCACAGGGAAGCACTTCATGAGCTCCTCAAATCATTAGATAACCTACAAGCTATTGTAGAAGGCCAGTGCAAGCCTACATCAAGTGACGCAAGTTGCTCAGCTGATGGTGACACTATTGACAAAGACTGGAAGTCCCACACTGAGCTTAACTCAGGGGTAAACATCTGGTGGAATTCTGTCATCGCTAAGGTCCCACAGACTGACAGAGTTCAAAACACTACCTTTGGGAATTCTAACACAATTCCTCTGACCACTACAGAGGGAACAAATCCTCTTCCCAGCAACGTGGGAAGCCTTGGATCTGTTAATTCTCCTACACCTGACATCTCTGCTTCAGCCACTGCCAGTCTACTTGACAGTGCACATACCATCCCTGATCCTACACCTGTCAGCACACCTGCCGATACTATTCTAGAATCTGGTAGTAGTGCTTCGACAGCAAGCTCTGAGCCAGGAGTTTCTCCACCAGAGAACGGTGCAGTTAGTGATCAGGGAACTATCACTGCACCTGATCACCTGCTACGCCGAAGTACGAACAGCAGGGACACATCTGTCAGAACTGGTAGAGGGCGGGGTAGAGGACGTGGAGGAGGACGTGGTGGAGGAAGACATCTACAGCCGTCTCACCCTCCACTAACACAGTTCCAGCGGCAGAATCCGAGGACAAATCTGCGAAACACAGGAGGTACAACAAATCCTAGTCCACCCTCCCAGGCACCTAGGCTGTGCTCTCGCTGTCACCGGAAGGGGCACTCTGCCAACAACTGCCTGCGAGATACCAGGTGTAACTACTGCTACAAGAAAGGACATAAGGAGGACCAGTGTCGGAAGAAAAAGGAACTTGACAGACAGGGCCACCTGTTTAGAGACCTGTTCTCAGAACAAACCAGCAGGATCTCTGAATTGGTAAACACTCTCACACGTCACCCACTTAGCTACTCCTATCCCAGCCCATCAGGTGGGATTGGGCCTTATACAAGACCACAGACCTACATCCCTGCAGCTGCCTCAGTACCCTACCTCTCTCAAGGGCAGGCACCTTACATTCCCTACACACCCACCACCTCAAGCTGACCACTTCATCATGAGGAGCCAGTCTATCAGCATCCTGTCGGCCAACATTAGAGGTTTCATTACTAATGTTGGAGAGCTCACACATAGCTTTGTGAACACTCGACGTCCCGACATGATAGCTGTTGTTGAAACATTTTTGGATGACAGGACTCCAGAAAATTTTGCAAGAATTGCTGGCTACACCTCATGGATGAGAAGAGACAGGCAAGGGCAAGGAGGTGGTGTTGCTGTGTGCTTCTCTAAAAGTGTTCATGCCCAGCACATAGATGTTGCCACCCCTACACATCTTGAAATGATGTTCTTCAAGCTCTGTATAAACACTAGTACCTCTGTACTAGCATGTGCAATGTACAGACCTCAGTGGCAACATGCAGACCCTATCAACTTCCTAATGGAAAATATTGACTCCCTTCTGCTACAACACAACTGTCAACATATTATAATTGTTGGTGACCTCAACCAGCACCTTATACAGAGGGACTTTGATGACCTTCTTGCAGTGTTTGACATGAGAAACTTTGTTGATTTCCCTACTCATATCTCTGG
>NC_091351.1:9575115-9577615 GCF_038502225.1 Cherax quadricarinatus
TATCATACACCTGGTGTAACCACACCAAGTTGTGTCATACAACTGGTGTAACCACACCATGTTGTATCATAAAACTGGTGTAACCACACCATGTTGTATCATACAATTGGTGTAACCACACCATGTTGTACCATACAATTGGTGTAGCCACACCATGTTGTATCATACAACTGGTGTAACCACACCATGTTGTATCATACAACTGTTGCAACCACACCATGTTGTATCATACAATTGGTGTAACCATACTATGTTGTATCATAAAACTGGTGCAACCACACCATGTTGTATCATGCAACTAATGTGACCACACCATGTTGTATCATACAACTGATGTAATCACACCATGTTGTATCATACAACTGATGTAACCACACCATGTTGTATCATACAACTGATGTAACCACACTATGTTGTATCATAAAACTGATGTAACCACACCATGTTGTATCATACAACTGATGTAACCACACCATGTTGTATCATACAACTTTTGTAACCACATCATGTTGTATCTTACAACTGGTGCAACCACACCATGTTGTATCATGCAACTAATGTAACCACACCATGTTGTATCATACAACTGATGTAACCACACCATGTTGTATCATACAACTGTTGTAGCCACACAATGTTGCATCATACAACTGTTGTAGCCACACCATGTTGTATCATACAACTGTTGTAGCCACACCATGTTGTATCATACAACTGGTGTAACCACACCATGTTGTATCATACAACTGTTGTAGCCACACCATGTTGTATCATACAACTGTTGTAGCCACACCACGTTGTATCATACAACTGTTGTAGCCACACCATGTTGTATCATATAGCTGCTGTAGCCACACCATGTTGTATGATACAATTGTTGTAGCAATACCATGTTGTATCATACAGCTGTTGTAACCACACCATGTTGTATCATACAACTGTTGTAGCCACACCATGTTGTATCATACAACTGTTGTAGCTACACCACGTTGTATCATACAACTGTTGTAGCCACATCATGTTGTATCATATAGCTGTTGTAGCCACACCATGTTGTATGATACAACTGTTGTAGCCATACCATGTTGTATCATACAACTGTTGTAGCCACACCATGTTGTATGATACAACTGTTGTAGCCATACCATGTTGTATCATACAACTGTTGTAGCCACACCATGTTGTATCATACAACTGTTGTAGCCATACCATGTTGTGTCATACAACTGTTGTGACCACACCATATTGTATCATACAACTGATGTAACCACACCATGTTGTATCATACAACTTGTGTAGCCACACCATGTTGTATCATATAGCTGTTGTAGCCACACCATGTTGTATCATATAGCTGTTGTAGCCACACCATGTTGTATCATACAAAAATCTCATTTTTAACGTTATAAAGAACGCTCCGACAAGAATAAGAGTGAAAGAATGGAAGGAGGAGGTGAGAGAAATTGATAAGAATGAAGGGAGAGACGAGAGAAGAAGACAGAAAGGGAGAGTGAAGAAAATGAAGAAATAACAGAAGAGTGGGAGAAGTGGAGAGTGAAGAAATACGTATACCTGGAGAGGGTGTTGGGGGTCAACGCCCCCGCGGTGCGGTCTGTGCCCAGGCGTCGACAGGAGAGGAGTGAAAACAGAGGAAGAGGGAGGTGGGGAAACAGCTCCACTAGTTTGGTCATATTTGTGTACAAAAAAAATGTGTATATTCGTGGCGTTTGATGTGGCAGAAGCAATTAGAGCGTGATTAAAAGTGACCAACCATGGCGGTGAAATTAATTGTTTTTAACTTCGCCTTATTGCAAGCTGACAAATAGAGGTCCACTTTTGAAGGCAGCAACGGGAAGTGTGGAAGGCAGCAACGAAAATTGTGGAAGGCAGCAACGGGAAGTGTGGAAGACGGCAAAGAGAAGTTTGGAAGGCAGCAACAGGAAGTGTGGAAGGCAGCAACGGGGAAGAGTGGAAGGCAGCAACGGGAAGTGTAGAAGGCAGCAACGGGAAGTGTGGAAGGCGGCAACGGAAAGTGTGGAAGGCAGCAACGAAAAATGTGGAAGGCAGCAACAGGAAGTGTGGAAGGCAGCAACGAAAAGTGTGGAAGGCAGCAACGGGAAGTGTGGAAGGCAGCAACGAGCTAATTGAGCCTGACCTGACTAGTTGGTCTAAAGATGACAGCGCCGTCATATCAGTCACCAGTGCCACGGAAAAGAGGAACACGTTGCAACAATTCAGAGCGCATATCAGAGTGAGATAAGAGAAGGAATAAACTGACTTACATAGGAAAGTATATAATAAAAATAAGTGTACCACAATATGTCGTAAGTGTCATTATATTCTGCCGGTATCTGGCTATATTCGTCCGGTATCTGGCTAAATTCCGCCGGAATCTGGCTGTATCACGCAGGTATCTAGTTACATTGCGCCATTATCTGGTTATATCACGCCGATATCTGGCTATACTCCGCCAGTATCTGGCTATATCACATCCCTATCC
>NC_091351.1:9585115-9607615 GCF_038502225.1 Cherax quadricarinatus
ACATTGCACATGCTAGTACAGAGGTACTAGTGTTTATACAGAGCTTGAAGAACATCATTTCAAGATGTGTAGGGGTGGCAACATCTATGTGCTGGGCATGAACACTTTTAGAGAAGCACACAGCAACACCACCTCCTTGCCCTTGCCTGTCTCTTCTCATCCATGAGGTGTAGCCAGCAATTCTTGCAAAATTTTCTGGAGTCCTGTCATCCAAAAATGTTTCAACAACAGCTATCATGTCGGGACGTCGAGTGTTCACAAAGCTATGTGTGAGCTCTCCAACATTAGTAATGAAACCTCTAATGTTGGCCGACAGGATGCTGATAGACTGGCTCCTCATGATGAAGTGGTCAGCTTGAGGTGGTGGGTGTGTAGGGAATGTAAGGTGCCTGCCCTTGAGAGAGGTAGGGTACTGAGGCAGCTGCAGGGATGTAGGTCTGTGGTCTTGTATAAGGCCCAATCCCACCTGCTGGGCTGGGATAGGAGTAGCTGAGTGAGTGACGTGTGAGAGTGTTTACCAATTCAGAGATCCTGCTGGTTTGTTCTGAGAACAGGTCTCTAAACAGGTGGCCCTGTCTGTCAAGTTCCTTTTTCTTCCGACACTGGTCCTCCTTATGTCCTTTCTTGTAGCAGTAGTTACACCTGGTATCTCGCAGGCAGTTGTTGGCAGAGTGCCCCTTCCGGTGACAGCGAGAGCACAGCCTAGGTGCCTGGGAGGGTGGACTAGGATTTGTTGTACATCCTGTGTTTCGCAGATTTGTCCTCGGATTCTGCCGCTGGAACTGTGTTAGTGGAGGGTGAGACGGCTGTAGATGTCTTCCTCCACCACGTCCTCCTCCACGTCCTCTACCCCGCCCTCTACCAGTTCTGACAGATGTGTCCCTGCTGTTCGTACTTCGGCGCAGCAGGTGATCAGGTGCAGTGATAGTTCCCTGATCACTAACTGCACCGTTCTCTGGTGGAGAAACTCCTGGCTCAGAGCTTGCTGTCGAAGCACTACTACCAGATTCTAGAATAGTATCGGCAGGTGTGCTGACAGGTGTAGGATCAGAGATGGTATGTGCACTGTCAAGTAGACTGGCAGTGGCTGAAGCAGAGATGTCAGGTGTAGGAGAATTAACAGATCCAAGGCTTCCCACGTTGCTGGGAAGAGGATTTGTTCCCTCTGTGGTGGTCAGAGGAATTGTGTTAGAATTCCCAAAGGTAGTGTTTTGAACTCTGTCAGTCTGTGGGACCTTAGCGATGACAGAATTCCACCAGATGTTTACCCCTGAGTTAAGCTCAGTGTGGGACTTCCAGTCTTTGTCAATAGTGTCGCCATCAGCTGAGCAGCTTACGTCACTTAATGTAGGCTTGCACTGACCTTCTACAATAGCTTGTAGGTTATCTAATGATTTGAGGAGCTCATGAAGTGCTTCCCTGTGATGGATTATCTTAGCTGCAACTTTACAACACAGCCCAAGAGGGCAGTCTTGATCTTTGGACAGGAGTCCCTGAGGTAGGACTTCTGAACCCTCCTCCTGTAGCTCCAGGCTTGTATCCACATATACCACAGGATTATGGATATCCTTAAATTTTCTGAAATTTTCAACCTGGCTGCAACAAAATTCTTCTTCTGGAGTGCAATCTGTGTGGCAGTAGTTGGAACAAGTAGGCTCCTTACATCCAAGAAGATCCTTGTCCCTTGTGGTATACCCACAAACACTGCAGTATCTACTGGGACAATAGCCAGATAGCGTAGATAATCTTGCTATTTTGCGGTGTGAAGTCATCCCAGAGGAGGCTTAGGTTTGAAGTTCACAGGAGAGAGAGAGGGTGGGTGGTGATGTCGTGGGTGGGGTGGAGGGTGGGTGGGTGGGGGTGTTTATAGCCGGTGGGTAGTGAGGGCGGGCGGCAGTGGGCCACTAGCTGGAAGTGTTGCCTTCTCACTATCACTTAATAAACACTGTTTATGCTGTCCACTTTTCCACTAAAGGAAGATGTTACACAAATCACTGTGTTGCATTGTACCAGCCACGTTGTTATAAAGCACCAGATGCTAGTACATAGCACAAAACACATATAACATTAGACGCTCACTCTGAAGGCAATAGTGAAGACACTCCTAAGGCCTGCCGCTTCCCCTCACACCATGTCTTCACCATACCACACTTAATATCACTGATATTGCTTATATTCACTTCAGTGGAGGAGTTGGCTTACTTGTACTAATGTGTTGTAAGTAGTACTTCGACACTGAACAGTTTTTATCCTCACCAACCCTCGTATTTAAGTAATATTAAGAAAGTTTGTGGAGCACACTGTGACACGTCTTCACCCTCTCTCTCTCTCTCTCTCTCTTGCTCTCTCTCTCGCTCTCTCTCTTGCTCTCTCCCTCTCTTGCTCTCTCTCTCTCTTGCTCTCTATCTCTCTTGCTCTCTCTCGTCCCCATTTTCCCTTCTAACTCTCCCCTCTCCTACACTTAAAAAAAAAAAAAAAAAAAAAAAAAAAAAAAAAAAAAAAAAAAAAAAAAAAAAAAAAAAAAAAAAATGGTGGGGACTCGCAGGAACCAAGGATCAGATGAGAATGGCTCGGGTAGGGAGGAGTGGATGGAGGAGCAGTGGAAAAGGATGGAACAAGAGTGGGAGAGAAAATTAGGAGAGCTTTCTGAAAAAATGGAGAAAGAGCTCTCTGTGAAATTGGAAAGGAGGTTGGAGCAGGAAACAAAGAATTGGGAGGCACAAGTCGAAACTGCAGTAGCCAAGATAAGGGTCCTAGAAGTTGAGATAAATAGGCTGGAGCGAGTTACAGGGGCAGTGACCAGAGAAGACACAGCATATGAAGCTGCGAGGCTGAACAGGAAGGAAGGAATTATGAATTATGCTAAGGTCACATCAATCTGCCAAGGAGGACCAAGGAGTGAAAGGGAAGATCAGCTGGTTGCAGATGGAGAGGGTGATAGGTCGAATGCTGAGGCACAACAAGGCTATCAAGAGCCACTGGAAAAATCAAGGGAGAAACTGACCACATACAGGCAGGATCCAGAGTCACAGAGGGTGAGGCAATGGGAGGAAGAAAGGGCAAAAATCAGTGTTTATCCATGGGCTTCAGGAGAGAGAGGAAAGGACACACACTGAAAGGAAGCAGGAAGAAGGAAAGGAGATTGAGAAAATCATCACGGAAATAGGTGAAGAGATGGACGAGATTGTAAATTTTCAGAGAATAGGGGGGTACTCGAAGGGGAGAAACCGACCAATCAAGCTGATTCTCAGGACGGAAACAGTGCGGAACAGGATCCTCCAAGAGAAACCACGATTGAAATACTCGGAAGAGTACAAGAGGGTGTTCCTAGACAGAGACAGAACAAAATCAGAGCGACAGCAGCTGAGGGAGAGGACAAAAAAACGAAAGGAGCTAGGAAAAGAGACAAGGAGGGAATCAGCAGAGGTCAGTCAGAGCAGGACAGAACAGCAAGGGCAAGCACACACACAACTACTCTCAGAACCATACAACCTATCACACCATCCCAACACACACTACAATCCATACCCACAGCCTCCACCCAACATCGAGCTATAGAATCCCACAGTATGCCACCAGGTCTCCCACCCCCACAGGCCCCCCAATCCACAGTGTTGGAAAGGAAACTGAAGGTATGGTACACAAACGCTGATGGAATAACAAATAAGTGGGAGGAGTGGCACGAAAGGGTCAAAGAAGCATCACCGGACATCATAGCTCTTACAGAAACCAAGCTTACAGGTATGATAACAGATGCCATCTTTCCAACGGGATACCAAATCCTGAGGAAAGACAGAGGGAACAGGGGGGGTGGAGGAGTGGCGTTGCTGATCAAAAATCGCTGGAATTTTGATGAGCTGGAGAGAGGAGATAGCGGAGAAGAAAGTGATTACATAGTGGGAACACTTCACTCTGGAGGTCCCAAGGTGGTAATAGCAGTGATGTATAACCCACCACAGAACAGCAGGAGGCCAAGGCAAGAGTACGACGAGAGCAATAGAGCGATGGTTGACACACTGGCTAGAGTGGCCAGAAGAGCTCATGCATGCAGGGCAAAGCTCCTGATCATGGGTGACTTTAACCACAAGGAGATCGATTGGGAGAACTTGGACCCACATGGGGGCCAAGATACATGGAGGGCTAAGATGATGGAGGTGGTACTGGAGAACTTCATGTACCAACACGTAAGGGACACTACAAGAGAGAGAGGAGAGGATGAACCAACAAGGCTGGACTTAGTATTCACCTTCAGTAGTGCAGATATCGAGGACATCGCATATGAAAGACCCCTTGGGGCCAGTGACCATGTGGTTTTAAGCTTCGAATACACAGTAGAGCTACAAGTGGAGGGAGAAGCAGGAAGGCCAGGACGAATGAAGCCAAACTACAAGAAAGGGGACTACACAGGAATGAGGAACTACATGAACGGGGTTCAGTGGAACAGAGAACTGGCAGGGAAGCCAGTTAATGAGATGATGGAATATGTAGCAACAAAATGCAAGGAGGCTGAGGAGAGGTTTGTACCCAAGGGTAACAGGAGTAATGAAAAAGCCAGGATGAGCCCATGGTTTACCCAAAGGTGCAGGGAGGCAAAAACCAAGTGTGCTAGGGAATGGAAGAAATATAGAAGGCAAAGGACCCAGGAGAATAAGGAGAACAGTCGTAGAGCCAGAAACGAATATGCACAGATAAGAAGGGAGGCCCAAAGACAATATGAAAATGACATAGCAGCGAAAGCCAAATCTGACCCGAAACTGTTGTACAGCCACATCAGGAGGAAAACAACAGTCAAGGACCAGGTAATCAGGCTAAGGAAGGAAGGAGGAGAGACAACAGGAAATGACCGTGAAGTATGTGAAGAACTCAACAAGAGATTCAAAGAAGTGTTCACAGAGGAGACAGAAGGGACTCCAGAAAGACGGAGAGGTGGGGCACACCACCAAGTGCTGGACACAGTGCACACAACCGAGGAAGAAGTGAAGAGGCTTCTGAGTGAGCTAGATACCTCAAAGGCAATGGGGCCAGATAACATCTCCCCATGGGTATTGAGAGAGGGAGCAGAGGCGCTATGTGTACCCCTAACAACAATATTCAATACATCTATCGAAACAGGGAGATTGCCTGAGGCATGGAAGACAGCAAATGTAGTCCCAATCTTTAAAAAAGGAGACAGACATGAAGCACTAAACTACAGACCAGTGTCACTGACATGTATAGTATGCAAAATCATGGAGAAGATTATCAGGAGAAGAGTGGTGGAACACCTAGAAAGGAATGATCTCATCAACAGCAGCCAGCATGGTTTCAGGGACGGGAAATCCTGTGTCACAAACCTACTGGAGTTCTATGACATGGTGACAGCAGTAAGACAAGAGAGAGAGGGGTGGGTGGATTGCATTTTCTTGGACTGCAAGAAGGCGTTTGACACAGTTCCACACAAGAGATTGGTGCAAAAACTGGAGGACCAAGCAGGGATAACAGGGAAGGCACTACAATGGATCAGGGAATACTTGTCAGGAAGACAGCAGCGAGTCATGGTACGTGGCGAGGTGTCAGAGTGGGCACCTGTGACCAGCGGGGTCCCGCAGGGGTCAGTCCTAGGACCAGTGCTGTTTCTGATATTTGTGAACGACATGACGGAAGGAATAGACTCTGAGGTGTCCCTGTTTGCAGATGACGTGAAGTTGATGAGAAGAATACACTCGATCGAAGACCAGGCAGAACTACAAAGGGATCTGGACAGGCTGCAGACCTGGTCCAGCAATTGGCTCCTGGAGTTCAATCCCACCAAGTGCAAAGTCATGAAGATTGGGGAAGGGCAAAGAAGGCCGCAGACGGAGTACAGTCTAGGGGGTCAGAGACTACAAACCTCACTCAAGGAAAAAGATCTTGGGGTGAGTATAACACCAGGCACATCTCCTGAAGCGCACATCAACCAAATAACTGCTGCAGCATATGGGCGCCTAGCAAACCTCAGAACAGCATTCCGACATCTTAATAAGGAATCGTTCAGGACCCTGTACACCGTATACGTTAGGCCCATATTGGAGTATGCGGCACCAGTTTGGAACCCACACCTAGCCAAGCACGTAAAGAAACTAGAGAAAGTGCAAAGGTTTGCAACAAGACTAGTCCCAGAGCTAAGAGGTATGTCCTACGAGGAGAGGTTAAGGGAAATCAACCTGACAACACTGGAGGACAGGAGAGATAGGGGGGACATGATAACGACATACAAAATACTGAGGGGAATTGACAAGGTGGACAAAGACAGGATGTTCCAGAGATTGGACACAGTAACAAGGGGACACAGTTGGAAGCTAAAGACACAGATGAATCACAGGGATGTTAGGAAGTATTTCTTCAGCCACAGAGTAGTCAGTAAGTGGAATAGTTTGGGAAGCGATGTAGTGGAGGCAGGATCCATACATAGCTTTAAGCAGAGGTATGATAAAGCTCACGGCTCGGGGAGAGTGACCTAGTAGCGATCAGTGAAGAGGCGGGGCCAGGAGCTCGGACTCGACCCCCGCAACCTCAACTAGGTGAGTACAACTAGGTGAGTACAACTAGGTGAGTACACACACACACACACACACACACACACACACACACACACACACACAGCTACACACACACCGACACACATACATATATATATATATATATATATATATATATATATATATATATATATATATATATATATATATATATATATATATATATATATATATATGTTAGAGATCCAGTTGTAATATTTTATTGATAGCGAACGAAGACTGCAATATTTTCCTGAGGAGTTGACTGTTGCAACTTCCTATTCCTTGTCTTGTTTAAAGAAGGAAAACTTTTTTCTTGCCGCACGACCTCGCGAAGACAATGCTGTCGTACCTTTGTGGAATTGATGTGGGATTTGCTCCCGTGTTCCTCTTTTTTACGGTTATTTTACGGTTGTTTTACGGCTGTCTTCCAGCCTTCTTCCGGCTGTCTTACGGCTGTCTTTCGGCTGTCTTACGGTTAGTGTCTCTGGTTTAATCAGAGTCACATAGCCCAGTCTTACGCTCTGTAAGTCGTTTTCCTTTCTTACCTCATACTTTTAGGTAATATCATTCTCGCCCCTGTAATTTCTCTTCTCTTTGTCTCTCTCTATCTCTGTCTATATGTCTGTCTATCTATCTATATATCAATCTATCTATCTATCTATCTATCTATCTATCTATCTATCTATCTATCTATCTATCTATCTATCTATCTATCTATCTATCTAACTATCTATCTATCTGTCTATCTATCTATCTCTTTCTCTCGATAGATAGATAGATAGAAAAGTAGGTAGATAAATAGATAGATAGAGAGATAGACAGATGGATAGATAAAGTCAGATGCTTCTTATCAAATAGCGTCTGTGAAGACTTCAAAATCCTCTGCTATCTGTCTTTCCCGTGTACCCCCATTTACTCTCTCTCTCTCTCTCTCTCTCTCTCTCTATCTCTCACGCACTCTCTCTCACCCTCCTTTTCAGTTCATTATTCTGTAGTGTGTTAATCTTCAGTGAGGTTGGCACAGTGCCGCTGCCACTGTGGTTATTCTCAGTCGCAAAAGACAAGTCGGAAGCGTAATTTAAAACCAGCTGCAGACTTTGCCGCTTGTTCCTTCCTGTCTTGAAGAATGGGACCCTGACGCAGCACATGAGAACGGTGAAGCACCGTAGCAATGCAGGGAGACACTGTAACAAGGCACCGTAACGAGACACTGCAACAAGGCCACGTAGTGAAACATTGTAGCGAAACACTGTGGTAAGGCATAGTAACGACCCCTTGAACGAAGAAAAATCTCGAAGAGAGGCACGGTAGCGAGGCACGGTAGCGAGGCACGGTAGCGAGGCACGGTAGCGAGGCACCGAGACATCTTCCGCTTGGATGGAGTGTGTACTGAAGCAGGTGACATGAGAGGCTTAATGAGCTTTGGTTGTTGCGGTGTTCCACCCAGGAGAATCCACTTGTCCCCACCTGACATGCAGTCATCGGAACTCATGAATACATTGAAAACTCAGTCAAGCGAAGCAGCATTTGAAACCACAGTCACTAGTGGTGTTGTGAAGTATTCGTTATCCGTCTCGGCGAGGCAATCCTCGCCTGAATGCGCTTCACAGATGATGAATTAACCAGATGTATTGTATGCCTATCATTGCCCAACTTTATTTTTTTTTATTTACACAATGGTTATTTCCCACCACGGCAGGTTGACCAGAAAAAGAAATACTTTCACCAACATTCATTCCATCACTGTCTTGCTAGAGGCGCGCCTACACTTCAGTTAAAAACTGTAGCAACAAACCTCCTTCAGAGTGTAGGCACTGTGCTTACCACCTCCAGGACTCAAGTCCGGCCTGCCAGTTTCCCTGAATCCCTCCATAAATGTTACTTTACTCACACTCCAACAGCACGTCAAGTCATAAAAACCATTTGTCTCCATTTGCTCCTATCTAACAAGCTCACGCAAGCTTGCTGGAAGTCCAAGCCCCTCGCACACAAAACCTTCTTTAACCCCGTCAATCGACCTTTCCTAGACCGACCCCTACCCTGCCTCCCCTGCACTTCAGATTTATACACTCTCCAAGTCATTCTATTTTGTTCCATCCTCTCTACATGTCGGAACCACCTCAACAACCCATCTTCAACTCTCTGAATAATATTTACAGTAACCCCACACCTTCTCCTAAATTCCAAACACTAATATTAAATGACTATTATGGCTGAGAATCTTATAAATCTCTACAAGGAACAGATCTTTTGCGAATACCTCATTATTCTTATCTCCCTCTACGACTCTATTAAAACGATAAAATAGCTTGAAATATTATATTTTTATATATTAGGCTATTATCTCACAATTTTCCTGACGTGACAACAACGATATTTTACAATTAATGTCACTGTGTTGACATAACGAAGGAGGTGACTGCAAGGATTTAGTAAGAGATTTTGAGTGAATGACAAGCAGAGTCTGCGATACAGGATGTGAGCAACTGTTTATGTGACAGACTACAAGGTTATCATTGCCGTGTTATATTATTGGGAGACACAGCTGCTTGTTGCGACTAAAATATTGTTATCGTGTACTCTGTATCGTGAGGGTTTTTGTCGTTGTCGAGAACTAGAAGGAATCGTTCGTGCGTTCTCTGTAACATAGTAGCATGTCGCTGTCGCCAACAACTGGGAATTGTTCACATGTTCGCTATAACGGGGATCTCCGGATGTTAACACCTGACGTTCACGTATCCTCTGTATTGTTAATGGCTGCCGTTCACACCTGACGTTCACACCTGATGTTAACACCTGACGTTCACGCCTGATGTTCATATTTGACGTTCACACGTTCACTATATCGTCACCCTGTCATGGCCTCACATCTATAACCTCGATGCCAATATTCGAGCCAATAAAAACAAGGAACATGGCTTGTTTACACCGATAACGCAATACCTGTCAACAATGATTTGATGAAGCTCTACTTAGAGCAGGTTTTCCTCTGCAGGGTTTCCTCTGCAGGGTTTCCTCTGCAGGGGTTTCCTCTCCACATACTGTCATGGTCTTCTTAAACTACCGTTCTGGTAGGAACATTGACTGACGTTCAAGAAGGCTGTCCCTGAAATTCTTAAGTGATTCTAGTTTCTTACAGACACCAGAGGTCATTCTTCCCACCAGAAGAAAAACCCGTGAAGCCTATCTTAAAATCCATCAAGTGTCAGCCTCCCCCCCCCCTCCCCCCTCCCCCCTCCTCAAAAAGAAAAAGAGAGGAAAATCTTTCACTACATTTGTGAAGTTTTGGAAAAGTTGGGCTTAATGGCTGTCTTCTTGAACAAATATTTTTTCTTATTTATTAAGTGCTTTCACCATTTATTAAATAATCTTGTTGCTTTTGTCTTTATCATTTAATAAACGCTTAATAATATTGTCTAATATGTTCAACAACTGTTTATATTTTGTTTAAATATCATGTATTATTTGATTCCATAATAATAATAATAATAATAATAATAATAATAATAATAATAATAATAATAA
The DNA here is from genome assembly GCF_038502225.1 of Cherax quadricarinatus. Lineage (NCBI taxonomy): Eukaryota > Metazoa > Arthropoda > Malacostraca > Decapoda > Parastacidae > Cherax > Cherax quadricarinatus. The sequence goes on from NC_091351.1 coordinate 9,595,180, forward strand.
TAATAATAATAATAATAATAATAATAATAACAACAACAACAACACAAGCAACATTTGAAGGGAAACCAGACAAATGCATCAACCATGCCAAACACAACAGTCAAATCATATCAATAAAGCAACTGCCAAAAAAAAGAATATTACATTTAACAGTCATACCAACTACGGAAAAAATTAAGCATTGATACCAGCTAGGAGAAGCAACTCCGTCTCCAGGAACAATCTCAGCCGACTTAACAACGGTAATGCATGAATTACCTCGACGTCTCGAAGCGAGCAATATCAGGGTAACATAAATTACTTGGGAACTACAATAGGTTAGGTTAGTTTAGCTCTGCTCCTAGAGTTCCTGTCCTGGAATTATAGTTTGCATACACTACTGCCGAACATAGTTTACCTTGGTTGGTTTTAAGGAGAGAGGGAGTGTGAAGCCTCTCTACTCCACGAGGGTCATTAAGGTTGCTTGTCACCTGTGCACCACCAATCAAGGATATTTTAATTCCTACATAAGCTTATGAAAACCTCTCAGAATATATATATATATATATATATATATATATATATATATATATATTTATATATTATATATATATATATATATATATATATATATATATATATATATGTATATATTATATATATATATATATATATACACCTATCGGTGTATTTGTCCTATGTGGGTGTGTCTTTCAGTGTATATTGTTTGTGCTGTGCCATTAATCATTATTTTACGAGTTAAAGTATACTTGACTAAGAGTGTAGTCGATAGTCTTTAAACCCAATTAAAAACTCACAGCAGGAAATTTAACGGATAGTTTAGGGTTAAGTATACTGCAAGCTTATTATCGTTCAGTGTATATACACTGAGACGTCTATATCTCTCAGTGTGTATATACACATATAGTTTACCATAATCCTTACTGGACGTATTAAGATATTCTTGACTGGTAGTTTATTAGAGATAATTAAAATTAATTACCCTCATTTAGTCGGTAGTTTCTGAACGTAACATAGCACCAACCAGTGTATAACATTATCCCTAACATTAACATCCTAGCTTCAAATATGGGTTAGATAAATACATGAGTGAGAGGGGTTGGATTTGAGTGGGACTTACACTCTAGTTAACAGTGTTATCAAAGCTTATTCCTAATGGATTATCAATGTTATCAAAGCTTATTCTTAATGGGTTATCAATGTTATCAAAGCTTATTCCTAATGGGTTATCAATGTTATCAAAGCTTGTTCCTAATGGATTATCAGTGTTATCAAAGATTATTCTTAAATGGTAATCAGTGTTATCAAAGCTTATTCCTAATGGGTTATCAGTGTTATCAAAGCTTATTCCTAATGGGTTATCAGTGTTATCAAAGCTTATTCCTAATGGGTTATCAGTGTTATCAAAGCTTATTCCTAATGGATTATCAGTGTTATCAAAGCTTATTCCTAATGGGTTATCAGTGTTATCAAAGCTTATTCCTAATGGGTTATCAGTGTTATCAAAACTTATTCCTAATGGATTATCAGTGTTATCAAAGCTTATTCCTAATGGGTTATCAGTGTTATCAAAGCTTATTCCTAATGGGTTGGGGAAGATTTTTGTTATTGGGTTTGGATTTGATAAGGACTTGCCAAGCATGGGCCAGTAGGCCTACTGTAGTGTTCCTTTTTTCTTATCTTATATATACACAAATAATACTCAAAAAAAAATTGGTTTCTGGTTGTCGTCCACAACAGGGTAAACCTCTGTTATGGACGACGTTTTGCTCAAAGAGGGCTTTATCACGTTACTGACTTTATGCCACTGTGTGGACGAAACGTTGTAGATAAGTGGATGTGCTGTCAAGGAGGAAGATGAAAGAAAGGTAAGTGTAGCAGAAGGAAGAAACGAAGTGAGAGGTTATAGAGGCTAAGGAGGAGGTAAAGAGGTCATGGTGTCAAGCCATGGTGTCAAGCCAAGATGTCAAGCCATGGTGTCAAGTCAAGGTGTCAAGCCATGGTGTCAAGTCAAGGTGTCAAGCCATGGTGCCAAGCAATGGTGTCAAGCCATGATGTCAAGCCATGGTGTCAAGCCAAGGTGTCAAGCCATGGTGTCAAGCCATGGTGTGAAGGCATGGTGCTACGCCATGGTGTCAAGCCATGGTGTCAAGCCATGGTGTCAAGCCAAGGTGTCAAGCCAAGGTGTCAAGCCATGGTGTCAAGCCATGGTGTCAAGCCATGGTGTCAAGCCATGGTGTCAAGCCATGGTGTCAAGCCATGGTGTTAAGCCATGGTGTCAAGCCATGGTGTCAAACCATGGTGTCAAGCCATGGTGTCAAGCCATGGTGTCTAGCCATGGTGTCAAGCCATGATGTCAAGCCAAGGTGTTAAGCCATGGTGTCAAGCCATGGTGTCAAGCCATGGTGTCAAGCCATGGTGTCAAGCCATGGTGTCAAGCCATGGTGTCAAGCCATGGTGTCAAGCCATGGTGTCAAGCCATGGTGTTAAGCCATGGTGTCAAGCCATGGTGTCAAGCCATGGTGTAAAGTCATGGTGTCAAGCCAAGGTGTTAAGCCATGGTGTCAAGCAATGGTGTCAAGCCATGGTGTCAAGCCATGGTGTCAAACACCATGGTGTTAAGGCATGGTGTCAAGCCATGGTGTCAAGCCATGGTGTTAAGCCATGGTGTTAAGGCATGGTGTCAAGCCATGGTGTCAAGCCATGGTGTAAAGTCATGGTGTCAAGCCATGGTGTTAAGGCATGGTGTCAAGCCAAGGTGTCAAGCCATGGTGTCAAGCCATGGTGTTAAGCCATGGTGTCAAGCCATGGTGTCAAGCCATGGTGTCAAACCAAGGTGTCAAACCATGGTGTCAAACCATGGTGTCAAGCCATGGTGTCAAGCCATGGTGTCAAGCCATGGTGTCAAACCAAGGTGTCAAACCATGGTGTCAAACCATGGTGTCAAGCCATGGTGTTAAGCCATGGTGTCAAGCCATGGTGTCAAGCCATGGTGTCAAACCAAGGTGTCAAACCATGGTGTCAAACCATGGTGTCAAGCCATGGTGTCAAGCTCTATGTCTCAGAGTTTACAAAAGCAGGAGCGAGAGCAGCAGCCACATAGTGTAGTGGTAATCAATATATAAAATGACACGGAGGAGGAGGAGGAGAAGCAGGAGGAGGAGCAAGAGGAGCAAGAGGAGGAGGAGGAGCAGGAGGAACAGAAGTAGCAGGAGGAACAGAAGGACGAGGAGGAGGAGGAGCAGGAGGCGGAATAGGAAGAGCAGGAGCAGGAGGAGCAGGAGAAGGAGTAGGAGGAGCAGAAGTAGGAGGAGGACTAGAAGGAGGAGGAGGACTAGAAGGAGGCGGAGGAGGAGGAGCAGGAGGAGGAGGAGGACTAGAAGGAGGCGGAGGAGGAGGAGCAGGAGGAGGAGGAGGAGCAGAAGGGGGAGGAAAAGGAGGAGGAGGAGGAGCAGGAGGAGCAGAAGGAGGAGGAGGAGGAGGAGCAGAAGGAGGAGGAGGAGGAGGAGGAGGTGGAATAGGAAGAGCAGTAGCAGGAGGAGCAGGAGCAGGAGGAGGAGGAGGACTAGAAGGAGGCGGAGGAGGAGGAGCAGGAGGAGGAGGAGGAGCAGAAGGGGGAGGAGCAGGAGGAGGAGGAGGAGGAGGAGGAGCAGAAGGAGGAGGAGGAGGAGGAGCAGAAGGAGGAGGAGGAGGAGCAGGAGGAGGAGGAGGACTAGAAGGAGGCGGAGGAGGAGGAGCAGGAGGAGGAGGAGGAGCAGAAGGGGGAGGAAAAGGAGGAGGAGGAGGAGCAGGAGGAGGAAGGAGAGAAGTAGGAGAACAGGAGGAGAGAAAACCAGAAGAAAGAGAAAGGGAGAGTGGGAAAATATAAATTAAAAATGCGAGGAACGTAAATAAAAAAATATGAATAAAGAAAATTAATAAACATATGTCACCATTTTTATAACAATAAAGAGATAAATAAAATAAAAATTTATAATTACTGTCATATTATATTTATTGTTTATTTCTGAAATTGTACCAAAATTTTGATGAACAATGTTTTGCTAAAAAAATATTATAAATTAGGCACTTTTTTCAAAATGGATTTATAGATCAAAACCCAAAAAAATCATAAATATTCTGGTTATTGTTTTGAATGATTCTTGTTTAAAAAAAAGCAGTGTTTTTAATATGATAAAGAATGAGGGTGTGTAGATCCAGGTGTTAAATAAACTGTTTAGTGAACAAACCAAATAAATTGTCAGACAAGACTAATAGATTTATGTTGCTCATGAGTACTTACAGTCAGGCTTGTATTAACATGGTGTATACACGGTGTATACACGGTGTATACACGGTGTATACACGGTGAATACTCCAATGTGCTGTCCAAGCACTAAATTATTGCTCTATGGTAGCATCTCAAATTTTGCCGAATTTCAGAATAAAATAATCGTCGTAAATCTTCCCGGACACTTCCAAATGAACTCTCTCTTTCTGATCAACATAATATATATATATATATATATATATATATATATATATATATATATATATATATATATATATATATATATATATATATATATATATATATATATATATATATATATATATATATACATATATATGTATGTATTATTGATGGCATAGGATACTGACAGGTTGAAGAATAAGACACATGTGTAACACTTGCTGCACAAGTGCCTTATTCTCTAACTTAAACCATAGTGTTTGTCTCCAGAATCAGAGAATTAGAGCAGGTTAAACATCACACAGTATCATCCTGGCGTGGCTCTGGCCCCCCTTGTAGTGCTCACTGACTCTCTCGGCTGAATATCTTTTTTTTTTTTTTTGAGGAATTTGCTTGGAATCGGTGTATGAGTACGCTGGGTGGACGAAGAATGGGTGGGTTGAGGGGAGGGTTGATGTGGACGAGGCAGGAGTAGATGGGTGGGATAGATGGGGGCTCAGTCAACTAGTGTGGTCAATATGAGCTGTTGACATTCCTCACCTCACCGTCACCACCATCTTATACCCAGGCGCCAAGACACACACACACACACACACACACACACACACACACACACACACACACACACACACACACACACTGGAGGACAGGAGGGTCAGGGGAGACATGATAACGACATATAAAATACTGCGTGGAATAGACAAGGTGGACAAAGACAGGATGTTCCAGGGAGGGGACACAGAAACAAGAGGCCACAATTGGAAGTTGAAGACACAAATGAGTCAGAGAGATAGTAGGAAGTATTTCTTCAGTCATAGAGTTGTAAGGCAGTGGAATAGCCTAGAAAATGACGTAGTGGAGGCAGGAACCATACACAGTTTTAAGACGAGGTTTGATAAAGCCCATGGAGCGGGGAGAGAGAGGGCCTAGTAGCAACCGGTGAAGAGGCGGGGCCAGGAGCTAGGACTCGACCCCTGCAACCACAAACAGGTGAGTACAAATAGGTGAGTACAGGAGGCAGGATCCATACATAGCTTTAAGAAGAAATACGATAAAGCTCATGGAGCAGGGAGAGAGTGGACCTAGTAGCGACCAGCGAAGAGGCGGGGCCCATGAACTGTGAATCGACCCCTGCAACCACAAATAGGTGAGTACACACGCACATACACACAATGAAGATGACACTGCCAGAAAACATGAGCGTGACGAGCAAAATGAATATAACGACCAAAATTGCTTTCACATACCTAATAACACTAAACACATTACAAATGGTCTATATGGTAACCACGTAACACCAACAAAACCTTCCCAGTCATGTTCCTTGACACTGGAATTATTTCGTACAGTGTTAAAATCTATCAGTCAGAGCTGGTAGACCACAGCAGGGCGATGAGGATATCGTTCAACATTCGATATGACAAGTATTCCACATGAATACCGTCATAAACTAACAGTGACTGGACGATGAATGTCGACGGTCAGAAACCAACAGCGTGAGTCAGGGTGAGGACAGATGGTAGCACCATGTAAGCCAGGGTGAGGACAGATGGTAGCACCATGTAAGCCAGGGTGAGGACAGATGGTAGCACCATGTAAGCCAGGGTGAGGACAGATGGTAACACCATGTAAGCCAGGGTGAGGACAGATGGTGGCACCATGTAAGCCAGGGTGAGGACAGATGGTAACACCATGTAAGCCAGGGTGAGGACAGATGGTAGCACCATGTAAGCCAGGGTGAGGACAGATGGTAACACCATGTAAGCCAGGGTGAGGACAGATGGTAGCACCATGTAAGCCAGGGTGAGGACAGATGGTAGCACCATGTAAGCCAGGGTGAGGACAGATGGTAGCACCATGTAAGCCAGGGTGAAGAAAGATGGTAGCACCATGTAAGCCAGGGTGAGGACAGATGGTAGCACCATGTAAGCCAGGGTGAGGACAGATGGTAGCACCATGTAAGCCAGGGTGAGGACAGATGGTAGCACCATGTAAGCCAGGGTGAGGACAGATGGTAGCACCATGTAAGCCAGGGTGAGAACAGATGGTAACACCATGTAAGCCAGGGTGAGGACAGATGGTGGCACCATGTAAGCCAGGGTGAGGACAGATGGTAGCACCATGTAAGCCAGGGTGAGGACAGATGGTAGCACCATGTAAGCCAGGGTGAGGACAGATGGTAGCACCATGTACGCCAGGGTGAGGACAGATGGTAGCACCATGTAAACCAGGGTGAGGACAGACGGTAGCACCATGTAAGCCAGGGTGAGGACAGATGGTAGCACCATGGAAGCCATGGTGAGGACAGATGGTAGCACCATGGAAGCCAGGGTGAGGACAGATTGTAGCACTATGTAAGCCAGACTGAGGACAGATGGTAGCACCATGTAAGCCAGGGTGAGGACAGATGGTAGCACCATGTAAGCCAGGGTGAGGACAGATGGTAGCACCATGTAAGCCAGGGTGAGGACAGACGGTAGTACCATGTAAGCCAGGGTGAGGACAGATGGTAGCACCATGTAAGCCAGGGTGAGGACAGATGGTAGCACCATGTAAACCAGGTTGAGGACAGATGGTAGCACCATGTAAACCAGGGTGAGGGCAGATGGTAGCACCATGCAAGCCAGGGTGAGGACAGATGGTAGCACCATGTAAGCCAGGGTGAGGACAGATGGTAGCACCATGTAAGCCAGGGTGAGGGCAGATGGTAGCACCATGTACGCCAGGGTGAGGACAGATTGTAGCACTATGTAAGCCAGACTGAGGACAGATGGTAGCACCACGTACGCCAGGATGAGGACAGATGGTGGCACCATGTAAGCCAGGGTGAGGACAGATGGTAGCACCATGTAAGCCAGGGTGAGGACAGATGGTAGCACCATGTAAGCCAGGGTGAGGACAGATGGTAGCACCATGTAAGCCAGGGTGAGGACAGATGGTAGCACCATGGAAGCCATGGTGAGGACAGATGGTAGCACCATGTAAGCCAGGGTGAGGACAGATGGTAGCACCATGTAAGCCAGGGTGAGGACAGATGGTAGCACCATGGAAGCCATGGTGAGGACAGATGGTAGCACCATGTAAGCCAGGGTGAGGACAGATGGTAGCACCATGTAAGCCAGGGTGAGGACAGATGGTAGCACCATGGAAGCCATGGTGAGGACAGATGGTAGCACCATGTAAGCCAGGGTGAGGACAGATGGTAGCACCATGTAAGCCAGGGTGAGGACAGATGGTAGCACCATGTAAGCCAGGGTGAGGACAGATGGTAGCACCATGTAAGCCAGGGTGAGGACAGACGGTAGTACCATGTAAGCCAGGGTGAGGACAGATGGTAGCACCATGTAAGCCAGGGTGAGGACAGATGGTAGCACCATGTAAACCAGGGTGAGGACAGATGGTAGCACCATGTAAACCAGGGTGAGGGCAGTTGGTAGCACCATGTAAGCCAGGGTGAGGACAGATGGTAGCACCATGTAAGCCAGAGTGAGTACAGATGGTAGCACCATGTAAGCCAGGGTGAGGACAGATGGTAGCACCATGGAAGCCATGGTGAGGACAGATGGTAGCACCATGTAAGCCAGGGTGAGGACACATAGTAGCACCATGTAAGCCAGGGTGAGGACACATAGTAGCACCATGTAAGCCAGGGTGAGGACAGATGATAGCACCATGCAAGCCAGGGTGAGAACAGATGGTAACACCATGTAAGCCAGGGTGAGGACAGATGGTAGCACCATGTAAGCCAGGGTGAGGACAGATGGTAGCACCATGTAAGCCAGGGTGAGGACAGATGATAGCACCATGTAAGCCAGGGTGAGAACAGATGGTAACACCATGTAAGCCAGGGTGAGGACAGATGGTAGCACCATGTAAGCCAGGGTGAGGACAGATGGTAGCACCATGCAAGCCAGGGTGAGGACGGATGGTAGCACCATGTAAGCCAGGGTGAGGACAGATGGTAGCACCATGTACGCCAGGGTGAGGACAGATGGTAGCACCATGTAAACCAGGCAACGACAGACGGTAGCACCATGTAAGCCAGGGTGAGGACAGATGGTAGCACCATGGAAGCCATGGTGAGGACAGATGGTAGCACCATGGAAGCCAGGGTGAGGACAGATGGTAGCACTATGTAAGCCAGACTGAGGACAGATGGTAGCACCACGTACGCCAGGATGAGGACAGATGGTAGCACCATATAAGCCAGGGTGAGGACAGATGGTAGCACCATGTAAGCCAGGGTGAGGACAGATGGTAGCACCATGTAAGCCAGGGTGAGGACAGATGGTAGCACCATGTAAGCCAGGGTGAGGACAGATGGTAGCACCATGGAAGCCATGGTGAGGACAGATGGTAGCACCATGTAAGCCAGGGTGAGGACAGATGGTAGCACCATGTAAACCAGGGTGAGGACACATGGTAGCACCATGTAAGCCAGGGTGAGGACAGATGGTAGCACCATGTAATCCAGGGTGAGGACAGATGGTAGCACCATGGAAGCCATGGTGAGGACAGATGGTAGCACCATGTAAGCCAGGGTGAGGACAGATGGTAGCACCATGTAAGCCAGGGTGAGGACAGATGGTAGCACCACGTACGCCAGGGTGAGGACAGATGGTGGCACCATGTAAGCCAGGGTGAGGACAGATGGTAGCACCATGGAAGCCAGGGTGATTACAGATGGTAGCACCATGTAAGCCAGGGTGAGGACAGATGGTAGCACCATGTAAGCCAGGGTGAGGACACATATTAGCACCATGTAAGCCAGGGTGAGGACACATAGTAGCACCATGTAAGCCAGGGTGAGGACACATAGTAGCACCATGTAAGCCAGGGTGAGGGCAGATGGTAGCACCATGGAAGGCGGTAAAGGCCTTCAAGGCCAGGCGCTATAAACGTTGCAAATGAATATTGAAAATCAAGACTGTACACTACCCAACACAGTGGTGATGTTGAAATATACATTACAATGTGGCGCCAACTGACGCGGTCCACCTGTCAACGATATATATATATATATACATATATATATATATATATATATATATATATATATATATATATATATATATATATATATATATATATATATATATATATATATATATATATATATATATATATATATATATGAACCCAAAGTTGTAAGGATTCAGACTTTTGGAACACCGTAAATGTGAGATTCTTGTCAGCATCCGTCAGTCGTGCCCGTGTTGCGGCCTCCTGGAGTGAACCACCAGACTGTGTTCTTGCACTCTCTGCTCTGGCTCCACCTAGCGTTTAACAGATTTTTTATTTATTTTTCAGATTCCTCGTTAAAGTGGGACGTTTGTTGGGCAGAGTTGTGTGACTGTTTGATTCCCGGTGCCAGGACTCTCCTTGCACTCACTCAGATCACTCCTTATGAATTCCATTATTTAAAAATGGTATTTGAGTAAGACATGAAAACTGGGAAGACTGATTGTATGTTTCGATCTCCAGCTGAGGTCGAAACATACAAGAAAACAATGAGGAGAGAGAGACCAGGTATTCAGATACATGTGGAATGTGTATCTGGCAGCGTCATGTACAAGACGTGTTTTGTACAAGAATGTATCTTTAAAACTCTTCCACGTCAGTTTTTCATTTATTTTGTAATAACGCAAACTAATTATAGGAGTAAATTGTAACGCCTAAGCTTATTAGCTGAGAATGAGGTAACGAGAGGAGAGAGAGAGAGAGAGAGAGAGAGAGAGAGAGAGAGAGAGAGAGAGAGAGAGAGAACACGGAAGAAAAACAGTAACTTGAAGGTAACAGACAACATCGTTACCGTTTTTCCTATCACTTGTATATGGATCTTCTTGCACTTACAGAAGCCTTGACCGTTACTCCTTGACCGTTACTCCTTGACCGTTACTCCACAACGGGAGTGTGATCACACATTGCTCCAGTTGAAATGGTCAAGTCGAACTCAGAGTCATCTTCTCTACCAAACTTATTAAGGCCTTATAGCATGAATTAATAGAATATTCAGTTTTCTTATGTACATTGTAACTCACCTAATAATCATATGCACAATTACTGCACTGTTAGTGCATTATTAATGTTGAGTTAGTCTTATGTTTGCCCGAAATGATGTGCATATTAAGAGGCTTTTATCACGTACACTCAGTTGTTATACTCCTTTGTACAAACATGTATCATGCCAAATTAAAATTATTATTATTATTATTATTATTATTATTATTATTATTATTATTATTATTAGTAGTAGTAGTAGTAGTAGTAGTAGTAGTAGTAGTAGTAGTAGTGGTAGTAGTAGTAGTAGCAGTAGTAGTAGTAGTAGTAGTAGTAGTAGTAGTAGTAGGGGTAGTAGTAGTAGTAGTAGTAGTAGCAGTAGTAGTAGTAGTAATAGTGGTAGTAGTAGTAGTAGTAGTAGTAGCAGTAGTAGTAGTAGTAGTAGTAGCAGTAGTAGTAGTAGTAGTAGCAGTAGTAGTAGTAGTAGTAGCAGTAGTAGTAGTAGTAGTAGTAGTAGTAGTAGTAGTAGCAGTAGTAGTAGTAGTAGTAGTAGTAGGGGTAGTAGTAGTAGTAGCAGTAGTAGTAGTAGTAATAGTGGTAGTAGTAGTAGTAGTAGTAGTAGTAGTAGTAGTAGTAGTAGTAGTAGTAGTAGTAGTAGTAGTAGTAGTAGTAGCAGTAGTAGTAGTAGTAGTACTATTAATATTATTATTATTATTATTATTATTATTATTATTATCTCTTGGTGGGAAGCTGAACCGGAGGGTAAAGAGGACTCAAAAAGGACACCTCCAGGGGCTGTCTACCCATCAAGATGGAACTCCTGAAGTCCGTAATATCAGCCATGAAGGCAGGCTGGCCTGCAAGCCAACACGTAGCAAACACAATAGGGAAATACAATAGGCCTACTTCAGGCCTAATTACCATTCTCTGAACTTAACGATATACGATTTCTACTAGTGTAATCAGACATTTTTAATCACTGTTACTACGTATTCATTTCTCTACAACGATGATTGCTTTTCCTCAACAGGTGAGCACAGTCGACTTCCAGGTGAAAGAGAAGGTGACCTTCCAGGCAGGTGAGTCTGCAATGGCGTCATTCTTGCAGGTGAATGTTTTCCCGGCGTCATTTAAGCCACATTCTACCGTGACTTCGGATGAATTTGTAATCATAAGAGATACGCTATAGAATTTTGTGTAAGGTGAGTGTAGCCTCGGAGGCTAGACTGTAGCCTCGGTGACTAGACTGTAGCCTTGGTTGTTAGGCTGTAGCCTCGGTGATTAGACTGTAGCCTCGGAGATTAGACTGCAGCCTTGGAGACTAGACTGTAGCCTTGGAGGCAAGACTGTAGCCTCGGAGACTAGGCTGCAGATTTGGAGACTAGGCTGTAGCCTCGGCGACTAGACTGTAGCCTCGGAGACTAGACTGCAGCCTTAGAGACTAGACTTTAGCCTCGGTGACAAGACTGTAGCCTCGGAGACTAGACTGCAGCCTTGGAGACTAGACTCTAGCATCGGTGAGAAGACTTTAACCTCGGTGACAAGACTGTAGCCTCGGAGACTAGACTGTAGCCTCGGTGACTAGACTGTAGCCTCGGAGAATAGACTGTAGCCTCGGAGACTAGACTGTAGCCTCGGCGACTAGGCTGTAGGCTCAAAGACTAGACTGTAGCCTTGGAGACTTCTGTAGCCTCAGAGACTACACTGTATCCTCTGAGACCACACTGTAGTAACTTCTTATCCTACCAGTCCACTTATGTAGCAGTGCTCAGTTGTACATTAATACATCTGTGTTACATAATACATTCCACGTAAAAATACATGTACAGTACTTGAAGAAAGTAATACATGAATACTCTGGTTAGGTTATATATGATTTTTTAATACGTAAGACAGTAGGGTTCTCCAGTCGAGCAGACAGGAGGCAGCAGAAGCAGTAGAGACGTAAATACTACTGCTTCTGCTTTTGTTCCTTCCTCTGTA
>NC_091351.1:9615115-9627615 GCF_038502225.1 Cherax quadricarinatus
TATTCTTTTCTATTCTGTCCCTCCCTCCGTCCTTCCCTCCCTCTATTTTTCTCTCCCCCCCCTCTTCCGTCTTACCCTTCCTCCTCTTTCTTCTCCCCCCCCTTGCCTTTCCCCTTGTATCCGATTTTATTTAAATATAAATATTTAACAACGAGGAACCTTGGCCCGATTGTCTTCAGTGGGAGACGGGAATACTACAAGCAAGACACTGTCTTCAGCTGGAGAAGAGTGTCCCCAAGGGAAGACAATGTCCTCAGTGGGTCGTCCTCACTCTTGCACCTCCTCCCTCACCTTCGTGTGTTAGTGTGACTAGTCAAAGGGACAAGTCGGACCAAAACGTCGTCATAAGCTTCTTCACTTTTATGACCCATGAGGGTTTGACATCTCTTTTCAGTTGTAGTACAGCAACGGCTTGACAAAACTTCTGGAGAGCGAAACGTTGCCACGATAAAATATCACAGTAATCGAACCTGTGTCCCTTTACCTCACCTTCTGTCGGTAATTCTACCGTTACTTCTAGTAACATTAATTCACCACTTAGGTCTCCCACTTTTTTAAGTGCCAGTGACTGCGCACTTTGTGATAAAGGCACCAGTCTTGGCACACTTGTAAACTCTTGTATCGTCAAGAGATCTGGATAGCGAGCTATCAACAGACAGACGCTGGCTAGCTGTAGCAGGACTCACGAAATCGTAATGACACGATTGCAAACAAACCATACCACGGGTGGGGTTTGAACCCGCAGTCAGAGACTCTCTGACCGCGGGTTCAAACCCCACCCGTAGTATGGTTTGCTAGTTACAGCAGGTATTTAGATGAACGGCTATATCTCTTTCATATAAATTTATGAACCAGGAGAGTCCTGGTCACAGACTGGGCCGCGGGGGGCGTTGACCCCGGAAACCCCTCCAGGTATAATCCAGGTATTTAAGTAGAGAACTGCTTGTTCATAGTGGATGTTATTTGTCCAAAAGTGAGTCACGAAATCGTAATAAAATGATTGCAAACGAATCACTGAATTAGGGATTTGCACACGCGGTACGAAATACCTAAAACTCAGACAGGCGAGTGCGCTAACCACTGGGCCAACTGGCTCTAGGTATATTTCTATGATGTATAGAAATACACCTAGTTGGATGACTCTTATTATAGAGAGGTGGCCCAGTGGTTAACGCACTGGCTTGTGAGTTTTGCTACTCTCATGCCGTGAGATCAAATCCTGCCCGTTCCCTGGTTTGTCTATTAACTGTCATGTAGTGACAATAATTACACCACCGAAGTACTAACTACACCACCGTGATAATAACTACACCACAGTGGTACTAACTACACCACCGTGATAATAACTACACCACAGTGGTAATAACTACACCACCGTGGTAATAACTACACCACCGTAGTACTAACTACACCACCGTGATAATAACTACACCACAGTGGTAAAAACTACACCACCGTGGTAATAACTACACCACCGTGATAATAGCTACGCCCCCATGGTAATAACTACACCACCGTGGTAGTAACTACACCACAGTGGTAATAACTACACCACCGTGGTCAATAACCGCACCACCGTGGCAGTAACTACACCACCGTGGCAGTAACTACACCACCGTGGCAGTAACTACATCACTGAGGCAGTAACTACACCAACGTGGCAGTAACTACACCACCGTGGTAGTAACTACACCACCGTGGCAGTAACTACACCACCGTGGCAGTAACTACACCACCGTGGCAGTAACTACACCACCGTGGCAGTAACTACACCACTGTGGCAGTAACTACACCACCGTGGTAGTAACTACACCACCGTGGCAGTAACTACACCACCGTGGCAGTAACTACACCACCGTAGCAGTAACTACACCACCGTGGTAGTAACTACATCACTGTGGCAGTAACTACACCACCGTGGCAGTAACTACACCACCGTGGCAGTAACTACACCACCGTGGCAGTAACTACATCACTGAGGCAGTAACTACACCAACGTGGCAGTAACTACACCACCGTGGCAGTAACTACACCACCGTGGCAGTAACTACATCACTGAGGCAGTAACTACACCAACGTGGCAGTAACTACACCACCGTGGCAGTAACTACATCACTGAGGCAGTAACTACACCAACGTGGCAGTAACTACACCACCGTGGCAGTAATTACACCACCTTGGTAGTAACTACACCACCGTGGTAGTAACTACACCACCGTGGCAGTAACTACACCAACGTGGCAGTAACCACACCACAATGGTAGTAACTACACCACCGTGGCAGTAACTACACCACCGTGGCAGTAACTACACCACCGTAGCAGTAACTACACCACAGTGACAGTAACTACATAACCGTGGCAGTAACTACACCACCGTGGCAGTAACTACACCACCGTGGTAGTAACTACATCACTGTGGAAGTAACTACACCACCGTGGCAGTAACTACACCACCGTGGTAGTAACTACATCACTGTGGCAGCATGTACACCACCGTGGCAGTAACTACACCACCGTGGTAGTAACTACATCACCGTGGCAGTAACTACACCACCGTGGTAGTATCTACACCACCATGGTAGTAACTACATCACCGTGGCGGTAACTACACCACCGTGATAGTATCTACTCCACCATGGCAGTAACTACACCACCATGGTAGTAACTGCGCCACCGTGGTAGTAACCACACCACCGTGGTAGTATCTACACAACCGTGGTAGTAACTACACCATCGTGGTAGTAACTACACCACCATGGTAGTAACTGCGCCACCGTGGTAGTAACCACACCACCGTGGTAGTATCTACACAACCGTGGTAGTAACTACACCATCGTGGTAGTAACTACACCACCGTGGTAGTAGCTACACCACCGTGGTAGTAAATACACCACCGTGGTAGTAACTACACCACCGTGATAGTAACTACACCACCGTGGTAGCAACTACACCACCTTGGTAGTAACTACACCACCGTGGTAGTAACTACACCACCGTGGTAGTAGCTACACCACCGTGGTAGTAAATACACCACCGTGGTAGTAACTACACCACCGTGATAGTAACTACACCACCGTGGTAGCAACTACACCACCTTGGTAGTAACTACACCACCGTGGTAGTAACTACACCACCGTGGTAGTAACTACACCACCGTGGTAGTAACTACATCACCGTGGCAGTAACTACACCACCGTGGTAGTATCTACACCACCATGGTAGTAACTACATCACCGTGGTGGCAACTACACCACCGTGATAGTATCTACACCACCATGGCAGTAACTACACCACCATGGTAGTAACTGCGCCACCGTGGTAGTAACCACACCACCGTGGTAGTATCTACACAACCGTGGTAGTAACTACACCATCGTGGTAGTAACTACACCACCGTCGTAGTAGCTACACCACCGTGGTAGTAACTACATCACCGTGGCAGTAACTACACCACCGTGGTAGTATCTACACCTCCATGGTAGTAACTACATCACCGTGGCGGTAACTACACCACCGTGATAGCATCTACACCACCGTGGTAGTATCTACACCACCATGGCAGTAACTACACCACCATGGTAGTAACTGCACCACCGTGGTAGTAACTACACCACCGTGGTAGTAACTACACCACCGTGGTAGTAACTACACCACCGTGGTAGTAGCTACACCACCGTGGTAGTAAATACACCACCGTGGTAGTAACTACACCACCGTGATAGTAACTACACCACCGTGGTAGCAACTACACCACCTTGGTAGTAACTACACCACCGTGGTAGTAACTACACCACCGTGGTAGTAACTACACCACCGTGGTAGTAACTACACTACTGTGGTAGTAACTACACCACCGTGGTAGTAACTACACTACTGTGGTAGTAACTACACCACCGTGGTAGTAACTACATCACCGTGGTAGTAACTACACCACCGTGGTAGTAACTACATCACTGTGGCAGTAACTACACCACCGTGGTTGTATCTACACCACCATGGTAGTAACTACACCACCGTGGTAGTAATTACACCACCGTGGTAGTAACTACACCACCGTGGTAGTAACTACACCACCGTGGTAGTAACTACACCACTGTGGTAGTAACTACACCACCGTGGTAGTAACTGCACCACCGTGGTAGTAACTACACCACCGTGGTAGTAACTACACCACCGTGGTAGTAACTACACCACCGTGGTAGTAACTACACCACCGTGGTAGTAACTACACTACTGTGGTAGTAACTACACCACCGTGGTAGTAACTACATCACCGTGGTAGTAACTACACCACCGTGGTAGTAACTACATCACTGTGGCAGTAACTACACCACCGTGGTAGTATCTACACCACCATGGTAGTAACTACACCACCGTGGTAGTAACTACACCACCGTGGTAGTAACTACACCACCGTGGTAGTAACTACACCACCGTGGTAGTAACTACACCACCGTGGTAGTAACTACACTACCGTGGTAGTAACTACACCACCGTGGTAGTAACTACACCACCGTGGTAGTAACTACACCACCGTGGTAGTAACTACACCACCGTGGTAGTAACTACACCACCGTGGTAGTAACTACACCACCGTGGTAGTAACTACACCACCGTGGTAGTAACTACACCACCGTGGTAGTATCTACACCACCGTGGTAGTAACTACACCACCGTGGTAGTAACTACACCACCGTGGTAGTAACTACACCACTTTGGTAGTAACTACACCACCGTGGTAGTAACTACACCACCGTGGTAGTAGCTACACCACCGTGGTAGTAACTACACCACCGTGGTAGTAACTACACCACCGTGGTAGTAACTACACCACCGTGGTAGTAACTACACCACCGTGGTAGTAACTAGGTCACAACGCTAACACCTGGCTGCCAGCATCACTAAGAGAGATAAGGAAGATTCTCTCAGTTTCACTAATTAGCGTCGTTCGCTTCCTCATCTAATTGATCGTTTCAATTTACATTCGGGTTATTAAAGTCGCCAGCGATTACAGAATCATTATGATTTAATTTGTCATATTGAACAGAGTCGTATCCCTTATTAACGTGGCCTAGTGTATGTATATATATATATATATATATATATATATATATATATATATATATATATATATATATATATATATATATATATATATATATATGTATATATATATATATATATATATGTGTGTGTGTGTGTATATATATATATGTATATATATATATATATATATATATATATATATATATATATATATATATATATATATATATATATATATATATATATATATATATATATATATATATATATATATATATATATATATATATATATATATATGCACTTTTTTCCCCATGAGCCAATGGTCTCTGAGCCTATGGGAACAAACATATAATAATGGGCAAGGTCTCCATATTTTCTAGACTTTTGGGACTCCCTGAAGGTGGCAGCTACCCCCTCCTTCCTTCCTGATGTATTGGAGATAGGTATCAGCCAAGGTAGATGCACATGTATAGTCCCACACCACCTGCTTACCGTCTGTCCAGGCTTGAAGTGTGATACCATCTGGACGCTTCTGGCTGCCATCAGATCTGCATAGTTTGGGTGGCTCCCTTACTGCTAGGCATCCGGCTGTTGTGAAGCTCCTCATGGCTTGCAATCTTTCCCTCGGATTTACGACACACAAGACCATAGTACCCAAATCGGTCTACTGCTTCACTGCCACAAATACATCTGTGTTCGGCGAGAATAGGGGCGGCAAGTCGAAGGGCAATACCAATGCGGATGGTGTGTAGGTCGAGCCGTGTGCCCAGGCTTGAGTTGGTAACAACCAACAGAAAGTCCACTGCATGAGGAACTCTCACTGCCAGGATGCAGGCTCTATTCTTCCCTGACACACTCTGAAGCATTGTTGAGGCTATTTTCTCCACTAAAGGGCCATCCCAGTGCAACTGTTTGTAGTTGTTGGGGGGAGCAGGTCTGGTTTCAGAGCCCGTTAGATTATCCCAGATCATGGCTCCGACAATGAAGTTTTGGTCCTGGACTCCAATTTTGTCCGTAATATGTTCAGGGAGAATTGCTACTAGAAGCCCTCTGGATGCAACGCATGACAGAAAAGTAGATAGTATATATATATATATATATATATATATATATATATATATATATATATATATATATATATATATATATATATATATATACTGTGTGTGTGTGTGTGTGTGTGAGTGTGTGTGTGTGTAGAGACGAATGTAGCATTTCCCACAGGAAGCACAGAGATCTCCCAAAAGATCATTAATGATGTACCTGTGATCAGTCTTCAGAGTTCAGCTATGGTAGCTTGTCTGGCGCTACGGGAACAGAGGATCTCCCACAGAGAACATCAGGAGGTTGATGCTACCTTGCTACCTTGCTTTCTACTGCCCATGAAGATGTCCAGGAACATCTTTGGAAAGATTTGTTACACGTCTGACCTTAATGAAGAAGGAGGAGAAGACTTGAGAGAACGAGGTGGAGTAGGCGGAGAAGGAGGAGGAGGAGGAGGAGGAGGAGGAGTAAGACAAGGAGAAGAATAACAATTAGAAAGTAAAGGAAGGGGGAGAAGCTGAACACTTTGAAGGAGTGAAAAGATGTAAACTGGAGGACGAGGTGGAGAAATGAGAAGGGGAATTACACTTTGAAGGAGAGAGAGAGACGAAGGGAAGAAGAGAAGATGGACAGTTAGGAGTAACTGAAGACAGAGTAAGACAAGATAAGTGGAATCTTTTTGAGGAGTGAGAAAAATGAAGGAAGAGGAGGAGGAGGAAGACAACTCCTGAACGCCGAAGAAAACATCGATAACATTAAACGTTTAGCAACTCTACCATCAGACTCTTGGCTCTATCTTACTGTTATCTAACGAGGTGGATACCACTTTGGTATTCACTTGTTAAGAAGTACTGCTCTCTTCTACACTACACTCCTGCATCCAGACACAACCTCCTCTATACAGCCAGCTCTCTTATAGAGCTTCTCTATAGAGTCAGTTCACTTATGAAGCTCCTCTATAGAGTCAGTTCACTTATGAAGCTCCTCTATAGAGTCAGTTCACTTATGAAGCTCCTCTATAGAGTCAGTTCACTTATGAAGCTCCTCTATAGAGTCAGTTCACTTATAAAGCTCCTCTATAGAGTCAGTTCACTTATAAAGCTCCTCTATAGAGTCAGTTCACTTATAAAGCTCCTCTATAGAGTCAGTTCACTTATAAAGCTCCTCTATAGAGTCAGTTCACTTATAAAGCTCCTCTGTAAAGTGTAGCAATTTTTTGTTTGGTAAATACTATTAAAAGAGGTTAAGAGCCCCATGATACATGGCGGACTATTCTGAGAGAACCTTCACAATTGTTTTTGTAAACAAAATCTGATGGTGGTACTCCAGAGCGGACAACCTCAGTGTGGAGGCACACTTCATCTCTTATTTATATTTCCCATGTACCCCCATGTACTCCTATGTACTCTCAATTACTCCCATGTACACCAATGTACTCCCATGTACTGCCTCCTGGAACTATCCTGTCCTTCCGATCTTCCGCCCCTTCCATCTACAGAGACTTACGTCAGGGAGGAAAGATTCTTACTCAGGCGTGTACACACACACACACACACACACACACACACACACACACACACACACACACACACACACACACACACACACACACACACACACACACACACACACACACACACACACACACACACACACACACACAGTCACAACCTCCAGAAATAAAATCTCCATATATTTTTATTAAATAAAAGGAAATGAGGTATAAGGAACTGCCTGATATGTTGTATAGCAGTATAAGGAACTGCCTGATATGTTATATAGCAGTATAAGGAACTGCCTGATATGTTATATAGCAGTATAAGGAACTGCCTGATATGTTATATAGCAGTATAAGGAACTGCCTGATATGTTATATAGCAGTATAAGGAACTGCCTGATATATTATATAGCAGTATAAGGAACTGCCTGATATATTATGTAGCAGTATAAGGAACTGCCTGATATGTTATATAGTAGTATAAGGAACTGCCTGATATATTATATAGCAGTATAAGGAACTGCCTGATATGTTATATAGCAGTATAAGGAACTGTCTGATATGTTACATAGCAGTATAAGGAACTGCCTGATATGTTATATAGCAGTATAAGGAACTGCCTGATATATTATATAGCAGTATAAGGAACTGCCTGATATGTTATATAGAAGTATAAGGAACTGCCTGATATATTATGTAGCAGTATAAGGAACTGCCTGATATATTAAATAGCAGTATAAGGAACTGCCTGATATGTTATATAGAAGTATAAGGAACTGCCTGATATATTAAATAGCAGTATAAGGAACTGCCTGATATGTTATATAGTAGTATAAGGAACTGCCTGATATGTTATATAGAAGTATAAGGAACTGCCTGATATATTATATTGCAGTATAAGGAACTGCCTGATATATTTTATTGCAGTATAAGGAACTGCCTGATATATTATGTTGCAGTATAAGGAACTGCCTGATATATTATATTGCAGTATAAGGAACTGCCTGATATATTATATTGCAGTATAAGGAACTGCCTGATATATTATATTGCAGTATAAGGAACTGCCTGAAATATTAAATAACAGTATAAGGAACTGCCTGATATGTTATATAGAAGTATAAGGAACTGCCTGATATTTTATATAGAATTATAAGGAACTGCCTGATATATTATATAGTAGTATAAGTAACTGCCTGATATATTATATTGCAGTATAAGGAACTGCCTGTTATATTATATTGCAGTATAAGGAACTGCCTGATATATTATATTGCAGTATAAGGAACTGCCTGATATATTATATTGCAGTATAAGGAACTGCCTGTTATATTATATTGCAGTATAAGGAACTGCCTGATATATTATATTGCAGTATAAGGAACTGCCTGATATATTATATTGCAGTATAAGTAACTGCCTATTATATTATATTGCAGTATAAGGAACTGCCTGATATATTATATTGCAGTATAAGGAACTGCCTGTTATATTATATTGCAGTATAAGGAACTGCCTGTTATATTATATTGCAGTATAAGGAACTGCCTGTTATATTATATTGCAGTATAAGGAACTGCCTGTTATATTATATTGCAGTATAAGGAACTGCCTGATATATTATATTGCAGTATAAGGAACTGCCTGATATATTATATTGCAGTATAAGGAACTGCCTGTTATATTATATTGCAGTATAAGGAACTGCCTGATATATTATATTGCAGTATAAGGAACTGCCTGTTATATTATATTGCAGTATAAGGAACTGCCTGATATATTATATTGCAGTATAAGGAACTGCCTGATATATTATATTGCAGTATAAGGAACTGCCTATTATATTATATTGCAGTATAAGGAACTGCCTGATATATTATATTGCAGTATAAGGAACTGCCTGATATATTATATTGCAGTATAAGGAACTGCCTGTTATATTATATTGCAGTATAAGGAACTGCCTGATATATTATATTGCAGTATAAGGAACTGCCTGATATATTATATTGCAGTATAAGGAACTGCCTGATATATTATATTGCAGTATAAGGAACTGCCTGATATATTATATTGCAGTATAAGGAACTGCCTGTTATATTATATTGCAGTATAAGGAACTGCCTGTTATATTATATTGCAGTATAAGGAACTGCCTGATATATTATATTGCAGTATAAGGAACTGCCTGATATATTATATTGCAGTATAAGGAACTGCCTGATATATTATATTGCAGTATAAGGAACTGCCTGATATATTATATAGCAGTATAAGGAACTGCCTGATATATTATATTGCAGTATAAGGAACTGCCTGATATATTATATTGCAGTATAAGGAACTGCCTGATATATTATATTGCAGTATAAGGAACTGCCTGATATATTACATTGCAGTATAAGGAACTGCCTGATATATTATATTGCAGTATAAGGAACTGCCTGATATATTATATTGCAGTATAAGGAACTGCCTGATATATTATATTGCAGTATAAGGAACTGCCTGATATATTATATTGCAGTATAAGGAACTGCCTGATATATTATATTGCAGTATAAGGAACTGCCTGATATATTATATTGCAGTATAAGGAACTGCCTGATATATTATATTGCAGTATAAGGAACTGCCTGATATATTATATTGCAGTATAAGGAACTGCCTGATATATTATATAGCAGTATAAGGAACTGCCTGATATATTATATAGCAGTATAAGGAACTGCCTGATATATTATATTGCAGTATAAGGAACTGCCTGATATATTATATAGCAGTATAAGGAACTGCCTGATATATTATATTGCAGTATAAGGAACTGCCTGATATATTATATAGCAGTATAAGGAACTGCCTGATATATTATATAGCAGTATAAGGAACTGCCTGATATATTATATAGCAGTATAAGGAACTGCCTGATATACATAGACGAGAAATATATCAGGGATTTAATCTAGAAACTTGTCGGTGTATATATATACACCTTTCTGTGTATACACGAGGATGATGATGATGATGATGATGATGATGACGATGATAATAATGATGATGATGATGATGATGATGATGATGATGATGATGATGATGATGATGATGATGATGATGATGATGATGATGATGATGATGATGATGATGATGATGATGATGATGATGATGACGATGATAATGATGATGATGATAATGATGACAATGATGATAATGACGACGATAACGAATTATGATAACTCAAGATAATTACAAATTACTGAAAGATAACAAGTCTAGCATTTTCTATTTCCTAATCATTTCAGTAATTTTGTTTTTAATATTTCCAAATAACTGCTAATTATTATTAATACTAATATTATTATTATTATTATTATTATTATTATTATTATTATTATTATTATTATTATTATTGTTATTATTATTATTATTATTATTATTATTATTATTATTATTATTATTATTATTATTATTATTATTATTATTATTATTATTTGCTTCTAACTGCATATTATTAATTAGATGTTAATTAATTACAGGTGGTGAGGTTAGGCAGCAAGAAGCGTCGTTAATTACCACTTCCGCTATACCGCGAAATTTTTAGTTACTTTCGCGAATTTTATCTTAATTTGTTCATATTTTTTCCTGAAAATTTTCGTACTTTGTTCACATTTTTCCCTGACAATCTTCGTTTGTTCACATTTTTCCTAAAAATCTTCATAATATGTTCATATTTTCCTGAAAATCCTCGTATTTTTCACGAGTTTTATCGTAATTTCTTTTAAAGTTTCACGAGTTTTATCTAATATTTTTTCCTCACATTTTCCTGAGGTTGAAAAATTACTCTGGCGCCAACACTCATTTGTCACTATAATTATAAATTAATCATGTGATATTATCGTGTGTTTCTGGGGCGGCTGTGTGGTGTTATTATTGTGTTGCTGGGGCGGCTGTGTGGTGTTATTATTGTGTGTTGCTGGGAAGTTATGTGTTAATATTGTGTGTTTCTGGGACGGCTGTGTTGTGATATTACTGTGTATTGCTGGGACCGCTGTGTTGTGTTTTATTGTGCGTTGCTGGGACGGCTGCGTTGTGTTTTCTTGTGTGTTGCTGGGGCGGCTGTGTTGTGTTATTATTGTGTGTTGCTGGGGCGGCTGTGTGGTGTTATTATTGTGTGTTGCTGGGGCGGCTGTGTGGTGTTATTATTGTGTGTTGCTGGGGCGGCTGTGTGGTGTTATTATTGTGTGTTGCTGGGGCGACTTTGTGGTGTTATTATTGTGTGTTGCTGCGGCGGCTGTGTGGTGTTATTGTTGTGTGTTGCTGGGGCGGCTGTGTGGTGTTATTACTGTGTGTTGCTGGAGCGGCTGTGTGGTGTTACTATTGTGTGTTGCTGGGGCGGTTATGTGTTATTATTGTGTGTTGTTATGACGGCTTTGTGTTATTATTGTGTGTTGGTGGGACGGCTGTGTGGTGTTATTATTGTGTGTTTCTGGGACGGCTGTGTTGTGATATTACTGTGTATTGCTGGGACGGCTGTGTGGTGCTACAATTGTGTGTTGCTGGAACGGCTGTGTTGTGTTTTATTGTGTGTTTCTGGGGATGGCTGTGTTGTGTTATTGTTGTGTATTGCTGGGACGGCTGTGTTGTGTTATTGTGTGTTCCTGGGACGGCTGTGTTGTTTTATTGTGTGTTGCTGGGATGGCTGTATTGTGATATTGTTGTGTACTGCTGGGACGGCTGTGTTCTGTTATTGTGTGTTCCTGGGACGGCTGCCATGTGTTTTCTTGTGTGTTGCTGGGGCGGCTGTGTTGTGTTATTATTGTGTGTTGCTGGGAAGTTATGTGTTAATATTGTGTGTTTCTGGGACGGCTGTGTTGTGATATTACTGTGTATTGCTGGGACCGCTGTGTTGT
>NC_091351.1:9632615-9640115 GCF_038502225.1 Cherax quadricarinatus
GTATAACACCGAGCATGTCTCCTGAGGTGCACATCAGTCAGATAACTGCTGGAAATATAAACACATACGCAGTATAATGTGATCCTTTATTGACAAAGTTTCGCCCACACAGTAGGCTTTTTCAAGTCACAAACAGATCTGTTTGTGACTTGAAAAAGCCCACTGTGTGGGCGAAACGTTGTCAATAAAGGATCACATTATACTGCATATGTGTTCATATTTCCATTGTGTCGGTATTTTATACCATTTATTTCCAGATAACTGCTGCAGCATACGGGCGCCTGGCAAACCTAAGGATAGCGTTCCGATACCTCAGTAAGGAATCGTTCAAGACTCTGTACGTCATTTAAGTCAGGCCCATACTGGAGTATGCAGTACCCGTTTAGAATCCACACCTGGTCAAGCATGTCAAGAAATTAGAGAAAATGAAGAGGTTTGCAACAAGACTAGTCCCAGGGCTAAAGGGATTGTCCTACGAAGAAAGGATAAGGGAAATTGGCCTGACGACACTGGAGGACAGGAGGGTCCGGGGAGACATGATAACGACATATAAAATACTGCGCGGAATAGACAAGGTGGACAAAGACGAGATGTTCCAGAGAGGGGACACAGAAACAAGGGGTCACAATTGGAAGTTGAAGACTCAGATGAGTCAAAGCGATGTTAGGAAGTATTTCTTCAGTCATAGAGTTGTTAGGCAGTGGAATAGCCTAAAAAGTGACGTAGTGGAGGCTGGAACCATACATAGTTTTAAGACGAGGTTTGATAAAGCTCATGGAGCAGGGAGAGAGAGGACCTAGTAGCAATCAGTGAAGAGGCGGAGCCAGGAGCTATGACTCGGCCCCTGCAACCACAAATAGGTGAGTACACACACACACATACACACACACACACACACACACACACACACACACACACACACACACACACACACACACACACACACACACACACACACACACACACACACACACACCTGGCCATGTTTGGTAAGATCCCATAACTCGGGGCAAGTGAGATATTTTCTTAACCCAACTTTTCCGAGGTGACTGTCTCTGCGGGGAAAGAGTTGTGCTCGCCTGGCTGACTTGAAGAAAAAAAAGTTACTGAACAGGCGTGTGTTCCCCAGGGATCTGACTTCCCAGGAGAACAGGGAAAACTTGATGAACACACGTACGTTCTCCGGGGGATAAGGCTGCTCCGAGGAATAAAAAAAGAACTATCTTTGTCTGGATTATTGATTCAAGAGAACGAGAAAAACTCAGTAAACAGACACATGTTCTCGAAGAATATGGACAATCGTATATAGATTATATATATATAAATATATATATATATATATATATATATATATATATATATATATATATATATATATATATATATATATATATATATATATATATATATATATATATATATATATATATATGTATATATATATATATATATATATATATATATATATATATATATATATATATATATATATATATATATATATATATATATATATATATATATATATATATATATATATATATATATATATATATATATATATATATATATATATATATATATATATATATATATATATATATATATATATATATATATATATATATATATATATATATATATATATATATATATATATATATATATATATATATATATATATATATATATATGCTTACAATTTGCAGAGACCAGAAAAAATGCATTTTAGTCAACCAGTGTGAAGACTCGAACCCCTGTTATTCTGTCCCTGCCTAAGCAGAGGATCAGTCTGACAATGTTTTAATGCACTTAGTATGTAAATGCAATTACAATGGGCTTAGAGAACACTTATCATCTGAGAACTGGGGTGACGAAGAGAGCTATCAGTATGACAGCTTTCTAAACACTATACATGCTGCCCATAGAACGTTTATTCCATATAAAGAAATAAGAGTGAATAGAAATGACCCGGAATGGATGAATAATTGGCTCAAATATCTTTTAGGGCAGAAGAAAGGAATTTATAGACGCATCAAAAGAGGTGAGGGTCATCTTATAAATCAATATACTCATATTAAGAGGGACGTTAAAAAGGGGATAAGAAAAACAAAACGAGACTATGAAATTAAAGTTGCTAGGGATTCGAAAACTAACCAGAAAGGTTTTTCCCAGGTTTATAGAACAAAAGTTAGAGATAAGATAGGTCCCCTTAAAAACAACTCTGGGCATCTTACTGACAAGGAGAATGAAATGTGCTCGATTTTTAATAATTATTTTCTCTCGATTGTCACACAGGAAGACACTGACAATATCCCAATAATTAACTTTTATAGTAGGCCTGAAGAAGATAAATTATGTAATATAACAGTAACTAGCAATATGATTATGAAACATATAGACAGACTGAAACAAAATAAATCCCCGGGCCCTGATGAGCTTTATTCAATGGTTCTTAAGGAGTGTAAAATGGATTTTTGTGAACCATTGACTAATATTTTTAATACATCTCTTCAAACAGGTGTAGTGTCTGATAAATGGATAATGGACAATGTAATTCCTATTTTTAAAACAGGGGACAAGTCGCTACCGTCAAATTACTGCCCAATAAGCCTGACTTCAGTTGTAGGCAAATTACTAGAGTCAATTATAGCTGAGATTATAAGAACCCATCTTGATAAGCATAATCTAATTAATAATACTCAGCATGGATTCACGAGGGGCCCTTCGTCCTTAACTAATTTACTAACTTTCTTCAGTCAAGCTTTTTGAGGCTGTTGATCATGATAAAGAATTCGGTATTGTTTATTTAGATTTTAGTAAGGCTTTTGATAGTTCTGCACCACAGACTGTTAAAGAAAGTGGCAGCTCATGGTATTGGGGTAAAGTGCTATCATGGATAGAGTCATGGCTCACGAACAGAAAGCAGAGAGTGTGCATAAACGGGGTTAAATCTGGGTGAGGATGTATAACAAGTGGTGTTTCACAGGGATCAGTTTTAGGCCCGTTGTTTTTTATAATATATAAATGACCTTGACGAGGGAATTAATAGTGATATGAGCAAATTCGCTAATAATTTGAAGATAGGTAGGATAACTGATTCATATATAGATTTCACAGAACTTCAGGAGGATTTAGACAAACTCAGTTCTTGGTCAGAAAAGTGGCAGATGCAACTCAGTGTAGATAACTGCAAAGTTATGAAGCTTGGGAGTGTCCATAACCCAAGCACTTATCAGCTAAATAATGTTGAACTTAGCCGTACAGAATGTGAAAAGGATTTGGGGGTTATTGTGAGCAGTAACCTTAAACCAGGACAGTAATGTCTAAGTGTACGTAATAAGGCAAATAGATTATTGGGATTTATATCAAGAGGTGTAAGCAACAGAAGTCCAGCGGTTACATTACAGCTTTATACATCATTAGTAAGGCCTCACCTAGATTATGCAGCTCAGTTCTGGTCTCCATATTACAGAACGGATATAAATTCATTAGAAAACATTCAGTGAAGAATGACAAAATTAATACATAGCATTAGAAATCTTCCGTATTAAGAAAGATTGAAGTCTCTTAAATTACATTCACTTGTAAGACGCAGAATGAGGGGAGACATGATCGAAGTGTATAAGTGGAAGATGGGTATTAATAAAGGGGATATTAATAAGGTCATGATGATATATCTCCAAGAGAGAACCCGCAATAATTGCAGTAGGCCAACATGCCTACTGCAATGCTCATTCTTTCTTATGTTCTTATGTGTAGCCAAGTACACACTTTACTTGACTCACAAAATCGTAATGACACGATTGCAAACAAACCATACCACGGGCGGGATTTGAACCCGCGGTCAGAGAGTCTCAAAACTCCAGACCGTCGCGTTAGCCACTGGACCAGCTGGTGTATCCTATACACTGGTGTACACACGTTGCTCACACCTGGTGTATCCTACACTCTCCTTCACCTGGTCGCTCTAAACCAGATGGTGTTCTGTAGTGTTTGCTAAAGTTTTTGTGCATCCCAGAGGAGAGGGAGAGGCGCCCCCTAGCCTGACCTACCATCCTCCCTGCATGCAGGAGGCAGGGAAAGGCGCCCCCTAGTCTGACCTGCCATCCTCCCTGCATGCAGGAGGCAGGGAGAGGCGCCCCCTAGCCTGACCTGTCATCCTCCCTGCATGCAGGAGGCAGGTAGAGGCGCCCCCTAGTCTTACCTGCCATCCTCCCTGCATGCAGGAGGCAGGGAGAGGCGCCCCCTAGTCTGACCTGCCATCCTCCCTGCATGCAGGAGGCAGGGAGAGGCGCTCTCTAGCCTGACCTACCATCCTCCCTGCATGCAGGAGGCAGGGAGAGGCACCCTCTAGCCTGACCTGCCATCCTCCCTGCATGCAGGAGGCAAGGAAAGGCGCCCTCTAGCCTGACCTGCCACCCTCCCTGCATGCAGGAGGCAGGGAAAGGCGCCCTGTAGCCTGACCTGCCATCCTCCCTGCATGCAGGAGGCAGGGAAAGGCGCCCTCTAGCCTGACCTACCATCCTCCCTGCATGCAGGAGGCAGGGAGAGGCGCCCTCTAGTCTGACCTACCATCCTCCCTGCATGCAGGAGGCAGGGAAAGGCGCCCCCTAGTCTGACCTACCATCCTCCCTGCATGCAGGAGGCAGGGAGAGGCGCCCTCTAGCCTGACCTACCATCCTCCCTGCATGCAGGAGGCAGGGAAAGGCGCCCCCTAGTCTGACCTACCATCCTCCCTGCATGCAGAAGACAGGGAGAGGCGCCCTCTAGCCTGACCTACCATCCTCCCTGCATGCAGGAGGCAGGGAGAGGCGCCCTCTAGCCTGACCTACCATCCTCCCTGCATGCAGGAGGCAGGGAAAGGCGCCCCCTAGTCTGACCTACCATCCTCCCTGCATGCAGGAGGCAGGGAAAGGCGCCCCCTAGTCTGACCTACCATCCTCCCTGCATGCAGGAGGCAGGGAGAGGCGCCCCCTAGTCTGACCTACCATCCTCCCTGCATGCAGGAGGCAGGGAAAGGCGCCCCCTAGTCTGACCTACCATCCTCCCTGCATGCAGGAGGCAGGGAGAGGCGCCCTCTAGCCTGACCTACCATCCTCCCTGCATGCAGGAGGCAGGGAAAGGCGCCCCCTAGTCTGACCTACCATCCTCCCTGCATGCAGGAGGCAGGGAAAGGCGCCCCCTAGTCTGACCTACCATCCTCCCTGCATGCAGGAGGCAGGGAGAGGCGCCCTCTAGCCTGACCTACCATCCTCCCTGCATGCAGGAGGCAGGGAAAGGCGCCCCCTAGTCTGACCTACCATCCTCCCTGCATGCAGGAGGCAGGGAGAGGCGCCCTCTAGCCTGACCTACCATCCTCCCTGCATGCTGGAGGCAGGGAGAGGCACCCCCAAGCCTGACCTACCATCCTCCCTGCATGCAGGAGGCAGGGAAAGGCGCCCTCTAGCCTGACCTATCATCCTCCCTGCATGCAGGAGACAGAGAGAGGTGCACCCTAGTCTGACCTACCATCCTCACTGCATGCAGGAGGCAGGGAAAGACGCCCTCTAGCCTGACCTATCATCCTCCCTGCATGCAGGAGACAGAGAGAGGTGCCCCCTAGTCTGACCTACCATCCTCCCTGCATGCAGGAGGCAGGGAAAGACGCCCTCTAGCCTGACCTATCATCCTCCCTGCATGCAGGAGAAAGAGAGAGGTGCCCCCTAGTCTGACCTACCATCCTCCCTGCATGCAGGAGGCAGGGAAAGACGCCCTCTAGCCTGACCTATCATCCTCCCTGCATGCAGGAGGCAGGGAAAGGCGCCCTCTAGCCTGACCTACCATCCTCCCTGCATGCAGGAGGCAGGGAAAGGCGCCCCCTAGTCTGACCTACCATCCTCCCTGCATGCAGAAGGCAGGGAAAGGCGCCCTCTAGCCTGACCTACCATCCTCCCTGCATGCAGGAGGCAGGGAAAGGCGCCCCCTGACCATACAATCTCCCCCCTGCATGTAAAAGGAAGGGAGATGGGCCCCCCTGACCATAACATCCCCTCCTTGCATGTAGGAGGAGGAAGGGAGAGGCGCCCCCAGAGTGTAGTGGGGCACAGGTTGTCCTGTTTGGGAAACAAGAGCAGAGTTAAGACGTCACCTCAACATCTAGCAAAATCCCCTGGAAAAGTTGTGTTAAAGGTGAAGGAGGAAGAAGAAGCAGGAACCACTGCGTGTGTTCACTCTCTCACTATCGGGGGGGGGGGTCGAGTCGCCGCTCCTGACCTCTTTATTTCCTCTCACAGTGGCCCCCTGTTATCTGTTGGCATGGAGCGACCTCTTATAAGGAATCTTTGAGAAGTAAGGCACTATCTTATGTCACGACTTGATCAGTAGATTTAAAGATTTTTATCGTTAAGTTTGAAGCCTATCGACCTGACCTACCACCATTCACTTGTCACCAGTCACCTGACCTACTATCATTCACCTATCAGCAGTCACCTGACCTACTATCATTCACCTGTCACCAGTCCCCTGATCTACCATCATTCACCAGTCACCTGACCTGCTATCATTCTCCTATCACCAGTCACCTGACCTACTATCATTCAACTATCACCAGTCACCTGACCTACTATCATTCACCTGTCACCAGTCACCTGACCTACCACCATTCACCTGTCACCAGTCACCTGACCTACTATCATTCACCTATCACCAGTCACCTGACCTACTATCATTCACCTGTCACCAGTCACCTGACTTACCACCATTCACCAATCACCTGACCTACTATCATTCAACTATCACCAGTCACCTGACCTATTATCATTCACCTTTCACCAGTCACCTGACCTACCACCATTCACCTGTCACCAGTCAACTGACCTACTATCATTCACCTATCACCAGTCACCTGTCACCAGTCACCTGTCACCAGTCACCCACAGCCAGACTCTCTCAAGCGTATAGTTCCTAAATAAATCTCTGAGATATTTACGCACGATGGCTGACGTTCCTGACATGACTGCTTCCTCTGTCAGCTAATTCCAGCTGACAGAAATAGATCTGCTGGCTTTAGAAAAGTGCACAGCATTCACTAGGAGCTTTGACATGTCTTCTTAAGACCCGCTGTACGTGGTCTCAGACCCACTGAACGTGATCTGAAACTCGCTGAATGTGGTCTGAGACCCACTGAACGTGGTCTAAGACCCACCGAAAGTGGTCTGAGACCCACTGAACGTGGTCTGAGACTCGCTGAAGTGGTCTGAGACCCACTGAACGTGGTCTGAGACCCACTGAACGTAGTCTGAGACCCACTGAACGTGGTCTGAGACCCGCTGAATGTGGTCTGAGATCCGCTGAACGTGGTCTGAGACCCGCTGATCGTGGTCTGAGACCCACTGAATGTGGTCTGAGACTCGCTGAATGTGATATGAGATCCGCTGAACGTGGTCTGAGACCCATTGAACGCGGTCTGACTCTCGCTGAACGTGATCTGAGACCCTCTGGACGTGGTCTGAGATCCGC
>NC_091351.1:9647615-9660115 GCF_038502225.1 Cherax quadricarinatus
TGACACTGCTGGTTGACACATCCTGGCAGTGCGCCCATTCAGTGGCACCCCACACACAGTGTTATGAGCAACAGGTGTGGCACTCCTAGCATGAGAGGACCCGGTTTGTTGGCACTGCACACACAGACACACACACACACACAGACACACACACACACACACACACGCACACACACACACACACACAGACACACACACACACACACACACACACACACACACACACACACACATACACACACACACACAAACACACATACAGAAGCCTACATAGAGAGCGCACACGTGGTCAGCGCTGGAACGTGAACGTTCTGGTGTATTTCAGCGCTGGAACGTGAACGTTCTGGTGTATTTCAGCGCTGGAACGTGAACGTTCTGGTGTATTTCAGCGCTGGAACTAGCGCAACACTCGCGAGGAAATTAAGTGTAGCTCTAAAAGTGGCAGCCAGTATAAGGACGTTGTCTGAACGTGACAGAGGATAATGACGGTAGGTGCAACAAATAACCTGAAGTGACCACCACTATCTTCAGACGACCTAGAGAAGGTCAGTTGGCTGACCTGAGATGGTGCCATCACACACTCCGAGAGGAAACAAAGGAGACACGAGGAGAAGAAAAAGAAAATTAAAGATCCGATGGAAGAAACAGAAGTTGCATGTGAGATAAGGAAAACAATCTGTGTATTTTTTTAAAGATATGATAATTTGTAGAGGAACTGATAAGAGTGTGGCGAATAATCTTCACGAAGTCAAAAATGTCCCACCCGGACCGAGTGGGACTTGAACCCAAAGCTGGAGGGTACTAAAACTCACAGGCGAGTGCGTTGACCACTGGATCAGCTGTCATTAATAACATTCATCCATCTAGCTATATTTCTATACACAGACGTATATCTGGTTGGATGAATCTTATCGTAGCCAACTGGTCCAGTGGTTAGCGCACTGGCCTGTGAGTTTCAAGACTCACTCACCACGGGTTCAAAGATCCACCCATTCAATGGTTTGCTTACAATCTTTTATTACGAATTCGTGAGTCTAAGATAATTCATTCTAAGAACATCTTGCAATTTTGGTGCTAATCTCTCAAAAAATGATCAGATGAACAACGATCGAAAAGGGAAAAGGGAAGACATGGGAGAGGAGATGGAAAAGCAGCAAGAAAAAGGTGCATAATGAACAGGACATCGATCTCGAAAGGGGTGGAACAACAGGAAGAAAGGGGACCAGGAAAACCCCAACACTCACAGAAACCCCTTATTTAATATCTCCAAGAAACGAAGTAATGAAACAGAGATAACAGAAAGAGATAACAGTAAGAGATGGGAGAATCAGAGAATAGTGCCCATATGCATATGAAATCTCCAAAAAATGTAAAGTAATGACAGAAAGAGTAGAGGAAGATGACCCTAATAATAAAGGTATTACTGAGACTAAACTCTCAGGAACAATACACAAATAACCCGCACATAAAAGAGAGAAGCTTACGACGACGTTTCGGTCCGACTTGGACCATTGACAAAGTCACACTAACAGAGGTGGAGCAGGACGGCTATATATAGGCAGGAAGAGGTGGTAGTAGTAGTAGTAGTAGTA
This sequence comes from Cherax quadricarinatus, assembly GCF_038502225.1. Taxonomy (NCBI): domain Eukaryota; kingdom Metazoa; phylum Arthropoda; class Malacostraca; order Decapoda; family Parastacidae; genus Cherax; species Cherax quadricarinatus. Next base: position 9,649,208 of record NC_091351.1, read on the forward strand.
GTAGTAGAGCACAAAAATAGTGTTAGGCTTGCCGACACTAACAATGCTCTTTTCTGTCATGTCAGAGATCATAGCCATCCTATTGACTGGTCTTCTGCTAAAACTGTCTTCCCTACTTCCAACTCGAACAGTCGCCGTCTAGTTGAATCCTCTCTAATACACAACTTTCCTTGTATGAACCTTAGCCCTGGCTTCGTCTCTGTAGATGACTTCCTCTCCCACTACATTGTAAAATGCTCCAAACTTCAGAACACCCGTGACTTAACCTAAATCCTCACTTTTTCTTTTTCTTTTTCTTCTTCCTCTTCCCCTTTCCTCTCTCCTTTTCTCCTCTGGGTTGTCTTTCTCTCTCCTGTCTCGTGTTTCTGTTCCTTCTTCATTTATTTTATTTCACCACTTCCCCTTTCACGCACCTCTGTGCGCTTGCTCTCCCTCTGTGGGTTTCTAGCTCTCTTGCAGTGCTCCCCTTCCTTTGTATTTGACTGGCTCGTCATCCTTATTTCCCACTTCTTCCGCTACCACTACTACTACCTCTTCTTCTTCTACTACAACTACTGTTGAAATTGAGACACATGTGCGGCGTCTGGTTGTCTTTGTTGTGGACGTTTCGCCATCCAGTGGCTGACTGGATAGCGAAACGTCTACGATGGGGATGCCCGGGCGTTGTGCATGTGTCTTAATTTCATCCTGTCGGTATTATATACTATTCTTGTACTACTACTACTACTACTACTACTACTACTACTACTACTACTACTACTACTACTACTACTACTACTACTACTACTACTACTACTACTACTACTACCACCTTTTCCTGCCTATATATAGCCGTCCTGCTCCACCTCTGTTAGTGTGACTTTGTCAATGGTCCAAGTCGGACCGAAACGTCGTCGTAAGCTTCTCTCTTTTATGTGCGGGTTATTTGTGTATTGTTCCAGTCACGGTATTGTGCCTTTTTGTTATTTATCTCTGAGGAACAAGAGTACATGGTTGAATGATCAGTGTAGAGGACAGGTGGCTGGTGTGAGAAGACTTGGTGGTGGTGATGGTGTTGGTGGTGATGGTGGTAGTGGTGGTGGTGGTTGTGGTGATGGTGGTGGTGGTGGTAATGGTGGTGATGGTGGTGATGGTGGTGGTGGTGGTGGTGGTGGTGGTGGTTGTGGTGATGGTGGTGGCGATGGTGGTGGCGATGGTGGTGGCGATGGTGGTGGTGGTGGTAGTGCTAGTGGTGGTGGCTATGGTGGTGGTGCTGCTGTGGTGGTGGTAGTGCTAGTGGTGGTGGCTATGGTGGTGGTGGTGCGGTGGTGGTGGTGGTGCTTGAGTGGTGGTGGTGGTGCTATGGTGGTGGTGCTGTGGTGGTGGTGGTGCTGTGGTGGTGGTGGTGCTGTGGTGGTGGTGGTGCTGTGGTGGTGGTGGTGCTGTGGTGGTGGTGGTGCTGTGGTGGTGGTGGTGCTGTGGTGGTGGTGGTGCTGTGGTGGTGGCGGTGCTGTGGTGGTGGTGGTGCTGTGGTGTAGTGGTGGTGCTGTGGTGTAGTGGTGGTGCTGTGGTGTAGTGGTGGTGCTGTGGTGTAGTGGTGGTGCTGTGGTGTAGTGGTGGTGGTGCTGTGGTGTAGTGGTGGTGCTGTGGTGTAGTGGTGGTGCTGTGGTGTAGTGGTGGTGCTGTGGTGGTGGCGGTGCTGTGGTGGTGGTGGTGCTGTGGTGGTGGTGGTGCTGTGGTGGTGGTGGTGCTGTGGTGGTGGTGGTGCTGTGGTGGTGGAGGTGCTGTGGTGGTGGTGGTGCTGTGGTGGTGGTGGTGCTGTGGTGGTGGTGGTGCTGTGCTGGTGGTGGTGCTGTGGTGGTGGTGGTGCTGTGGTGGTGGTGGTGCTGTGGTGGTGGTGGTGCTGTGCTGGTGGCGGTGCTGTGGTGGTGGTGGTGCTGTGGTGGTGGTGGTGCTGTGGTGGTGGTGGTGCTGTGGTGGTGGTGGTGCTGTGCTGGTGGTGGTGCTGTGGTGGTGGTGGTGCTGTGGTGGTGGTGGTGCTGTGGTGGTGGTGGTGCTGTGGTGGTGGTGGTGCTGTGGTGGTGGTGGTGCTGTGGTGGTGGTGGTGCTGTGCTGGTGGTGGTGCTGTGCTGGTGGTGGTGCTGTGCTGGTGGTGGTGCTGTGGTGGTGGTGGTGCTGTGCTGGTGGTGGTAATTATCTAAACCTCTTGCCTACAAATTATCGATAATGAAATCTTTGAAGTTTGTGATAGGTAATTGGCCATTTAATAAGTTGGGTGGACATGACCAATCCTGGTCGTGCTGGGTGGTCAAGACCCATCTTGGTCGTGCTGGATGGTCATCACCCATCTTGGTCGTGCTGGGTAGTCATGACCCATCCTGGTCGTGCTAGGTGGTCATGACCCATCTTGGTCGTGCTGGATGGTCATCACAGATCTAGGTCGTGCTGGATGGTCATGATATATCCTGGTCGTGCTGGGTGGTCATGGCCCATCATGGTCGTGCTGGATGGTCATGACCCATCCTGGTCGTGCTGGGTGGTCACGAGCCATGTTGGTCGTGCTGGATGGTCATGACCCATCTTGGTCGTGCTGGATGGTCATGACCCATCCTGGTCGTGCTGGATGATCATGACCCATCCTGGTCGTGCTGGATGGTCATGACCCATCCTGGTCGTGCTGGATGGTCATGACCCATCCTGGTCGTGCTGGATGATCATGACCCATCCTGGTCGTGCTGGATGGTCATGACCCATGGGAAGTACTTGCTGTCCATCACACACGGGGTCACTGTCCGACCTGGGAAGTACTTTCTGACCATCACACACACTCAGGGTCACTGCCCGACCTGGGAAGTACTTCCTGACCATCACACACGGAGTCACTGCCCAACCTGGGAACTACTTGCTGTCCATCACACACGGGGTCACTGCCCGACCTGGGAAGTACTTTCTGACCATCACACACACAGGGTCACTGCCCGACCTGGGAAGTGCTTTCTGACCATCACACACAGGGTCACTGCCCGACCTGGGAAGTACTTCCTGTCCATCACACACACAGGGTCACTGCTTCTAAGCAGTCATCAGACAGACAAACAGGAAGACAGGCAGACATGTCTACCTGTCTGTACCCAGTACCCTGCACTCTGTACCCTTTACCCTATACTCTGTTTCTTGTACTCTGTACCCTGTACCTTGTACTCTGTGCCCTGTAAACTGTACTCTGCACCCTGTACCCTGTACTCTGTACCCTCTACCCTATATTATGTGCCTTGTACTCTGTACCCTGTATTCTGTAACTTGTACCCTGTATCCTGTACTCTGTACCCTGTACTTTGTACCCCGTGCCCTGTACCCTGTACCCTGTACTCTGTACTCTGTACCCTGTACTCTGTACCCTGTACCCGGTACGATGTGCCCTATAAACTGTACTCTGTACCCTGTGCCTTGTACTCTGCACCCTGTACCCTGTACTCTGTACCCTGTACCCTATTTTATGTACCCTGTACTCTGTACTCTGCATCCTGTATTCTGTAACTTGTACCCTGTATCCTGTACTCTGTATCCTGTACTCTGTACCCCTTACCCTGTACCTTGTACTCTGTACCCTGTACCCTGTACTCTATACCCAGTACTTTGTGCCCTGTATACTGTACCCTGTACTCTGTACCCTGTACCCTGTATTCTGTACCCTGTACCCTATTCTCTGTTATATGTTTTCTGTACCTGCACCCTGTAAACTGAACATTGTAGAATGTACTCTGTACCGTGTACCATGTACTCTGTACCCTTTACCATGTACCCTGTACCATGTAATGTGTACCCTGTACCTTGTGCCATGTACTCTGTACCCTTTACCATGTACCCTGTACCATGTAATGTGTACCCTGTACCTTGTGCCATGTACTCTGTACCCTGTACTCTGTACCTTGTACCATGTACCATGTACTCCCTACCATGTACCCTGTACCCTGAACCCTGTACTCTATACCCTGTACCATGTACTCTGCACCCTGTACCCTGTACTCTGTACCCTGTGCTCTGTACCCTGTACTCTGTACCCTACACTCTGCACCCTGTACCCTGCACCATGTACTTTGTTCCCTGTACCCTGTATTCTGCACCCTGTACCCTGTACTCTGTACCTTGTACAATGTATTCTGTACCCTGTACTCTGTACCCTGTACCCTGTGTTCTGTACCCTGTACCTTGTACTCTGTACCCTGTACTCTGTGCCCCGTACCCTGTACTCTGTACCCTGTACCCGGTATTCTGTACCCTGCACTCTGTACCATGTATTATGTACCTGTACCCTGTACTCTGTACCCTGTACCCTGTATTCTGTACCCTGTACTTTGTACCATGTATTTTGTACCCTGAACCCTGTACTCTGTACCCTGTACCATGTACCCTGTTCCCTGTACCCTAAACCCTGCATTCTGTACCCTGTATCCTGAACCCTGTACTCTGTACCCTGTATCATGTGCTCTGTACCCGGTCCCACGCACTCTGTACCCTGCACCATGCACTCTGTACCCTGTACCATGTACTCTGTGCCCTGTACCATGTAATCTGTATCCTGTACCATGTTCTCTATGCCCTGTACCATGTAGTCTGTACCCTCTACTATGTACTCGCTACCCTGTACCATGTACTCTGTACCCTACACCACATACTCTGTACTCCGTATCATGTACTCTGAAACCCTGTAACATGTACTCTGCACCCTGTATCATGTACTCTGTACCCTGCACCATGTACTTTGTAGCCTCTACCCTGTACTCTGTACCCTGTACAATGTACCATGTACCTCTTGCCAATTACTCTGTACCCTATACTATTTACTCTGTACCCTGTACCCTGTAACCCAAATCCTGTACTCTGTACCCTAGGCAGCAAGCCTTGGTGCCTCATAACCACTCAGTGTAGTCAAGGTTGGAAGCCCTCATTACCACTCAGTGTAATCAAGGTTGGACGCCCTCATTACCACTCAGTGTAGTCAAGGTTGAAAGCCCTCATTACCACTCAGTGTAGTCAAGGTTGAAAGCCCTCATTACCACTCAGTGTACTCAAGGTTGGAAGCCCTCATTACCACTCAGTGTAGTCAAGGTTGAAAGCCCTCATTACCACTCAGTGTAGTCAAGGTTGGAAGCCCTCATTACCACTCAGTGTAATCAAGGTTGGACGCCCTCATTACCACCCAGTGTACTCAAGGTTGGAAGCCCTCATTACCACTCAGTGTAGTCAAGGTTGGACGCCCTCATTACCACCCAGTGTAGTCAAGGTTGGAAGCCCTCATTACCACTCAGTGTAGTCAAGGTTGGAAGCCCTCATTACCACTCAGTGTAGTCAAGGTTGGAAGCCCTCATTGCCACTCAGTGTAGTCAAGGTTGGAAGCCCTCATTACCACTCATTGTAGATAATGTTGGAAGCCCTCATTACCACTCAGTGTAGTCAAGGTTGGAAGCCCTCATTACCACTCATTGTAGATAATGTTGGAAGCCCTCATTACCACTCAGTGTAGACAATGTTGGAAGCCTTCATTACCACTCAGTGTAGTCAAGGATGGAAGTCCTCATTACCACTCAGTGTAGACAATACTGGAAGCCCTCATTATCACTCAGTGTAGACAATGTTGGAAGCCCTCATTACCACTCAGTGTTGTCAAGGTTGGAAGCCTCATTACCACACAGTGTTGTCAAGGTTGGAAGCCCTCATTACCACTCAGTGTTGTCAAGGTTGGAAACCCTCATTACCAATCAGTGTTGTCAAGGTTGGAAGCCCTTATTACCACTCAGTGTTGTCAAGGTTGGAAGCCCTCATTACCACTCAGTGTAGACAATGTTGGAAGCCCTCATTACTACTCAGTGTTGTCAAGGTTGGAAGCCTCATTACCACTCAGTGTTGTCAAGGTTGGAAGCCTCATTACCAAGCAGTGCTGTGAAGGTTGGAAACCCTCATTACCACTCAGTGTTGTCAAGGTTGGAAGCCCTCATTACCACTCAGTGTTGTCAAGGTTGGAAGCCTCATTACCACGCAGTGTTGTCAAGGTTGGAAGCCCTCATTACCACTTAGTGTTGTCAAGGTTGGAAACCTCATTACCACTCAGTGTTGTCAATGTTGGAAACCCTCATTACCACTCAGTGTTGTCAAGGTTGGAAGCCTCATTACCACGCAGTGTTGTCAAGGTTGGAAGCCCTCATTACCACTCAGTGTTGTCAAGGTTGGAAGCCTCATTACCACGCAGTGTTGTCAAGGTTGGAAGCCCTCATTACTACGCAGTGTTGTCAAGGTTGGAAGCCCTCATTACCACACAGTGTTGTCAAGGTTGGAAGCCTTCATTACCGCTCAGTGTTGTCAAGGTTGGAAGCCTTCTTTATCACTCAGTGTTGTCAAGGTTGAAAGCCTTCCTCATTACCACTAAAGTTTAAGTCAACGTGATGGTAATCAAGTCTGGTAATGACATTTCCTCACAGTGTTTCCCACTCCCAGCGTTGTTGGATCACTTCGTTAATTGCTTCGTTAACCTCACCAGTATCAACGATGTCAGCTGTTACCCACAAGTCTAGTAGAAAGTCACAGGGGAAACACCTCAGCTCTTTCTTTCTTCATATATATATATATATATATATATATATATATATATATATATATATATATATATATATATATATATATATATATATATATATATATATATGTGTGTGTGTGTGTGTATATATATATATTTGTGTGTGTGTGTGTGTGTGTGTGTGTGTGTGTGTGTGTGTGTGTGTGTGTGTGTGTGTGTGTGTGTGTGTGTGTGTGTGTGTGTGTGTGTGTGTGAATGTAATAATTTCTCAAAAATCATTCTGAATTTAACGGAAAATATATATTTCATTGTGTTTGTTTATTAAATAGTTATAAACTTATCTAAAATATATTTAGTTTGATTAGGCGTTTCTTATAATAAGGTTAGATAAGTTTTCTAAGGTTCTTTTGGTACAAAATTATTAATTTTTCCATTAATATAAATTAATAAAATATATCTTTAAACGTATAAGAGAAAATTTTAGAAAGTACTTAATTTTAAATGTGTTCTTGCTAATTGACCAGTTTTACCTATTCGGCACGACATATATATGGGACTCGAAGAGGAAAACACATTCGCCATCATTTTTTCAATAGCCTCTGTATTTCCAGTAGCGCAGTTACGTCACGTTTCCAGTGATCCTTGCAACTGCAACTTCCCCCCCCCCTCCTTCAGGGTACAGGTACTGTATTTAGAATACCTTAACAACCCCTTCTTAGGTTTCTGAAAAATGGCTACGTTAATACCTGTTCCGCTATCAACACTCTTAATTCTATGCATAATATCCACACTACACATTGCCCTCAGACAAGACATCTCCACTGTCTCTGGCTCCTCTTAGTTGCAACGTTAAAAACCCACGACTCACACCCATTCAAATGTGTTAGTATCACTATATTGTAGTACATTACCGTTTTAATACAGTCATGGATAAAGTTCTCTCTCTGCCTCAACACATGCCTCAGCACATGCCTCAACACATGCCTCAACACATGCCTCAACACATACCTCAACACATACCTCAGCACATGCCTCAACACATGCCTCAACACATGCCTCAACACATACCTCAACACATGCCTCAGCACATGCCTCAACACATACCTCAACACATGCCTCAACACATGCCTCAACACATACCTCAACACATGCCTCAGCAAATGCCTCAACACATACCTCAACACATACCTCAACACATGCCTCAGCACATGCCTCAACACATACCTCAACACATACCTCAACACATACCTCAACACATGCCTCAACACATGCCTCAACACATGCCTCAGCATATGCCTCAACACATGCCTCAGCATATGCCTCAACACATGCCTCAACACATGCCTCAACACATGCCTCAGCATATGCCTCAACACATGCCTCAGCATATGCCTCAACACATGCCTCAGCATATACCTCAACACATGCCTCAGCACATGCCTCAACACATACCTCAACACATACCTCAACACATACCTCAACACATGCCTCAACACATACCTCAACACATGCCTCAACACATGCCTCAACACATGCCTGAACACATGCCTCAACACATGCCTCAGCACATGCCTCAACACATGTCTCAGCATATACCTCAACACATGCCTCAGCACATGCCTCAGCATATACCTCAACACATACCTCAACACATGCCTCAACACATACCTCAACACATACCTCAACACATGCCTCAACACATACCTCAACACATGCCTCAACACATGCCTCAACACATGCCTCAACACATGCCTCAGCATATACCTCAACACATGCCTCAGCACATGCCTCAACACATACCTCAACACATACCTCAACACATACCTCAACACATGCCTCAACACATGCCTCAACACATACCTCAACACATACCTCAACACATACCTCAACACATACCTCAACACATGCCTCAACACATGCCTCAACACATGCCTCAGCATATGTCTCAACACATGCCTCAACACATGCCTCAACACATGCCTCAACACATGCCTCAGCACATGCCTCAACACATGCCTCAACACATGCCTCAACACATGACTCAACACATGCCTCAACACATGCCTCAACACATGCCTCAACACATGCCTCAACACATGCCTCAACACATGCCTCAACACATGCCTCAACACATGCCTCAACACATGACTCAACACATGCCTCAACACATGCCTCAACACATACCTCAACACTTGCCTCAACACATGCCTCAACACATGCCTCAACACATGCCTCAACACATGCCTCAACACATGCCTCAACACATGCCTCAACACATGCCTCAACACATGCCTCAACACATGCCTCAACACATGCCTCAACACATGCCTCACCACATGCCTCAACACATGCCTCAACACATGCCTCAACACATGCCTCAGCACATGCCCCAACACATGCCTCAACACATGCCTCAACACATGCCTCAACACATGCCTCAACACATGCCTCAACACATGCCTCAACACATGCCTCAACACATGCCTCAACACATGCCTCAACACATGCCTCAACACATGCCCCAACACATGCCTCAACACATGCCTCAACACATGCCTCAACACATGCCCCAACACATGCCTCAGCACATGCCCCAACACATGCCTCAACACATGCCTCAACACATGCCCCAACACATGCCTCAACACATGCCTCAACACATGCCTCAACACATGCCTCAACACATGCCTCAACACATGCCTCAACACATGCCTCAACACATGACTCAACACATGCCTCAACACATGCCTCAACACATACCTCAACACATGCCTCAACACATGCCTCAACACATGCCTCAACACATACCTCAACACATGCCTCAACACATGCCTCAACACAAGCCTCAACACAGGACTCAACACATGCCTCTACATATGCCTCAACACATGCCTCAACACATGCCTCAACACATGCCTCAACACATGACTCAACACATGCCTCAACACATGCCTCAACACATGCCTCAACACACGCCTCAACACATGCCTCAACACATACCTCAACACATGCCTCAACACATGCCTCAACACATGCCTCAACACATACCTCAACACACGCCTCAACACATGCCTCAACACATGCCTCAACACATGCCTCAACACATGCCTCAACACATGCCTCAACACATGCCTCAACACATGCCTCAACACATGCCTCAACACATGCCTCAACACATACCTCAACACATGCCTCAACACATGCCTCAACACATACCTCAACACATGCCTCAACACATGCCTCAACACATGCCTCAACACATACCTCAACACATGCCTCAACACATGCCTCAACACATGCCTCAACACATGCCTCAACACATGCCTCAACACATGCCTCAACACATGCCTCAACACATGCCTCAACACATACCTCAACACATGCCTCAACACATGCCTCAACACATGCCTCAACACATGCCTCAACACATGCCTCAACACATGCCTCAACACATGCCTCAACACATGCCTCAACACATGCCTCAACACATGCCTCAACACATGCCTCAACACAAGCCTCAACACATGCCTCAACACATACCTCAACACATACCTCAACACATGCCTCAACACATGCCTCAACACATGCCTCAACACATGCCTCAACACATGCCTCAACACATGCCTCAACACATGCCTCAACACATGCCTCAACACATGCCTCAACACATGCCTCAACACATGCCTCAACACATGCCTCAACACATGCCTCAACACATGCCTCAACACATGCCTCAACACATGCCTCAACACATACCTCAACACATGCCTCAACACATGCCTCAACACATACCTCAACACATGCCTCAACACATGCCTCAACACATGCCTCAACACATGCCTCAACACATACCTCAACACATGCCTCAACACATGCCTCAACACATGCCTCAACACATGCCTCAACACATGCCTCAACACATGCCTCAACACATGCCTCAACACATGCCTCAACACATGCCTCAACACATGCCTCAACACATGCCTCAACACATGCCTCAACACATGCCTCAACACATGCCTCACCACATGCCTCAACACATGCCTCAACACATGCCTCAACACATGCCTCAACACATGCCTCAACACATGCCTCAACACATGCCTCAACACATGCCTCAACACATGCCTCAGCACATGCCTCAGCACATGCCTCAACACATGCCTCAACACATGCCTCAACACATGCCTCAACACATGCCTCAACACATGCCTCAACACATGCCTCAACACATGCCTCAACACATGCCTCAACACATGCCTCAACACATGCCTCAACACATGCCTCAACACATGCCTCAACACATGCCTCAACACATGCCTCAACACATGCCTCAACACATGCCTCAACACATCTAC
>NC_091351.1:9662615-9670115 GCF_038502225.1 Cherax quadricarinatus
CCTTCCTTCCTTCCTCCCTCCCTTCCTTCCTTTCTTCCTTCTTTTCTTTCTTCCTTCTTTTCTCCCTTCCTTCCTTCCTTCTTTTCTTCCTTCCTTCCTTTTTTTTTTCTTCCTTCCTTCCTTCCTTCCTCCCTTCCTTCCTTCCTTCTCCTTCCTTTCTTTCCTTCTCCCTTCTTCTTCCTTCCTCCTTCCTTCCTTCCTTCCTTTCCTTCCTTCCTCCTCCTCTTCCTCCTTCCTCTTCCTTCCTTCCTTCCTTCCTTCTTTCCCTTTTCCTCTTCCTCCCTTCTTCCTTCCTTCCTTCCTTCCTTCCTTCCTTCCTTCCTTCTTTCTTCCTTCCTTCCTTCCTTCTCCTTTCTTCCTTCCTCCCTTCCTTCCTTCTCCTCCTTCCTTCCTTCATCTTTCCTTCCTCCCTCCCTTTTCCCTTCCTTCCTTCCATCCTTCCTTCTTCCTTCCTCTTTCTTCCTCTTCCCTCCTTCTTCCTTCCTTTCTTCCTCCCTCCTTCCTCTTCCCATCCTTCCCTTCCTTTCTTCCTTCTCTATTCCTTTCTTCCTTCCTTTCCTTTCCTCTCTTCCTTCCCCTCCTTCTTTCCTCTTCCTTTCTTCCTCCCCTTCCTTCCTTCCTTCCTTCTTTTTCTCCTTCCTTTCTCCTCCCTTCCTCTTCCCTTCCTTCTTTCTTCCTTCCTTCCTTCCTTCCTTCCTCTCCTTTCTTCTATTCATTTCTTCCTTCCTCCCTCCTTTCTTTTCTTTCTTTCCTTCCTTCCTTCCTTTCTTCCTTCTTTTTCCTTCCTTCTTCCTTCCTTCCTTCTTTTCTTCTTTCCTTCTTTTTCTTTCCTTCCTTCCTTCCTTCCTACCTTCCTTCCTTTCTTCCTTCTTTTCCTTTTCCTTCTTCCTTTTTCTTCTTCTTCCTTCCTTTTTTTTTTTTTCTCTCCTTCTCTCTCCTCCCTTCCCTTCCTTTTCCTTCCTCCTTCCCTTCCTTCCTGTCTTCCTTCCTCCTCCCTTCCCTTTCTCTTCCTTCCTCTTCCTTCCTCTTTCCTTCTTCCCTTCCTCTCTTTCCTCTCCTTCCTCTTCCTTCCTTCCTTCCTCTTTACTTACTTCTTTCTCCTTCCCTTCCCTTTCTCTTTCTTTCTTCCTTTCCTTACTTCTTCTTCCTCCTTTCCTTCAAGTTCCTTCCTTCTTTCTTTCCTCTTCCTTTCTCTTCCTTCCTTCCTTCCTTCTTCCTCCTCTTCCTTCCTTCTCTCTTTCCTTCCTTCCTTTCTTCCTTCCTTCCCTTCCTTTTCTCCTTCCTTTCTTCCTCCCTTCCTTCCTTTTATTCCTTCCTTCCTTCCTTCCTTTCTTCCTTCCTTACTTCCTTCCTCCCTACCTTCCTTTCTTCCTTCCTGCCTTACTTCTTTCCTTCCTTCCTCTTTCTTCCTTCCTTCCTTCCTTCCTGCCTTCCTTCCTTCCTCCCTTCCTTCCTTCCTTCCTTCCTCTTCCTTCCTTCCTTACTTTCCTCCTTCCTTTCTTCCTCTCCTTCCTACTTCTTTTCCTTACTTCTTTCCTTCCTTTCTTTCTTCCTTCCTTTCTTACTTCTTTCCTTCCTTCCTTTCTTCCTTCCTTTCTTCTTTCCTTTCTTCCTTTCTTCCTTCCTTACTTCTTTCCTTCCTTCCTTTCTTCCTTCCTTCCTTCCTTACTTACTTCTTTCCTTCCTTCCTTTCTTCCTTCCTTCCTTACTTCTTTCCTTCCTCTCTTCCTTCGTTCCATCCTTCTTTCTTTCCTTCCTTCCTTTCTTCCTTCCTTCCTTCCTTACTTCTTTCCTTCCTTCCTATCTTCCTTTCTTCCTTACTTCTTTCCTTCCTTCCTTTCTTCCTTCCTTCCTTACTTCTTTCCTTCCTTCCTTCCTTCCCTCCTTCTTTCCTTACTTTCTTCCTTCCTTCCTTCCTTCCTTCCTTCCTTTCTTCCTTCCTTCCTTCCTTACTTCTTTCCTTCCTTCTTCCTTTCTTTACTATTTCCCTTCTTCCTTCCTTCCTTCCTCCTCCCTTCCTTCCTTCCTTCCCTTCCTCTCCTCCTTCCTCTCTCTTCCTTTCCTTTTCCTTCTTTTTTTCTTCCTTCTTCTTCCTCTTCCCTTCTCTTACTTTTTCTTTTCTTCCTTCCTTTCTTCCTTCCTCCCTCCCTTCCTTTCTTCGTTCCTTCGTTCCTTCTTTCCTTCCTTCCTTCCTTCCTTCTTTCCTTCCTTCCGTCCTTCCTTCCTTCTTTCCTTCCTTCCTTTCTTCCTTCCTTCCTTCCTTACTTACTTCTTTCCTTCCTTCCTTTCTTCCTTCCTTCCTTACTTCTTTCCTTCCTCCCTTCCTTCGTTCCTTCCTTCTTTCTTTCCTTCCTTCCTTTCTTCCTTCCTTCCTTCCTTCCTTCCTCCCTTCCTTCCTTCCTTCTTTCCTTCCTTCCTTTCTTCCTTCCTTCCTTCCTTCTTTCTTCCTTTCTTCCTCCCTTCCTTCCTTTTCTTCCTTCCTTCCTTCCTTTCTTCCTTCCTTTCTCCCTTCCTCCCTCCCTTCCTTTCTTCCTTCCTTCCTTACTTCTTTCCTACCTTCCTTTCTTCCTTCCTTCCTTCCTTCCTTCCTTCCTGCCTTCCTTCCTTCCTTCTTTCCTTTCTTCCTTTCTTCCTTCCTTCCTTCCTTCCTTACTTCTTTCCTTCCTTCCTTTCTTCCTTCCTTCCTTCCTTACTTCTTTCCTTCCTTTCTTTCTTCCTTCCTTTCTTACTTCTTTCCTTCCTTCCTTTCTTCCTTCCTTACTTCTTTCCTTTCTTCCTTCCTTCCTTCTTTCCTTCCTTCCTTTCTTCCTTCCTTCCTTCCTTACTTTCTTTCCTTCCTTTCTTCCTTCCTTCCTTACTTCTTTCTTTCCTCTCTTCCTTCGTTCCATCCTTCTTTCTTTCCTTCCTTCCTTTCTTCCTTCCTTCCTTCCTTACTTCTTTCCTTCCTTCCTTTCTTCCTTTCTTCCTTACTTCTTTCCTTCCTTCCTTTCTTCCTTCCTTCCTTACTTCTTTCCTTCCTTCCTTCCTTCCTTCCTTCCTTCCCTCCTTCTTTCCTTACTTTCTTCCTTCCTTCCTTCCTTCCTTCCTTCCTTTCTTCCTTCCTTCCTTCCTTACTTCTTTCCTTCCTTTCTTCCTTCCTTTCTTACTTATTTCCTTCTTTCCTTCCTTCCTCTCCTTTCCTTTCCTTCCTTCCTTCCTTCTTCCTTCCTCTTCCTTCTCTCCTTCCTTCCTTCTTCCTTCCTCTTCTTCCTTTCTTCCTTCCTCTCCTTACTTCTTTTCTTTCCTTCCTTCCCTTTCTTCCTTCCTTCCTTCCTTCCTTCCTTCCTTCCTCTTCTTTCCTTCCTTCCTTCCTTACTTCTTTCCTTCCTTTCTCTCTTCCTTCCTTTCTTTACTTATTTCTCTTTCCTTCCTTCCTTCCTCCCTTCCTTCCTTCCTTCCTTCCTTCTTTTTCCTAAATCCTTCTTCCTTCCTTCCTTTCTCATTTTTTCCTTCCTCCTTCTTCCTTCCTTTCCCATTTCTTTCCTTCCTTTCTTTCTTCCTTTTCTTTTCCTTTCTTATTTCTTTTCCTTTTCCTTCTTTCTTCCTTCATTTCTTCTTTCCTTTCTTCCTTTCTTCCTTTCTTACTTCTTTCCTTCCTTCCTTCCTTTCTTCCTTCTTTCCTTCCTTCCTTTCTTCCTTCCTTCCTTACTTCTTTCCTTCCTTCCTTCCTTCCTTCCTTCCCTCCTTCTTTCCTTACTTTCTTCCTTCCTTCCTTCCTTCCTTTCTTCCTTCTTTCCTTCCTTACTTCTTTCCTTCCTTCCTTTCTTCCTTCCTTACTTATTTCCTTCTTTCCTTCCTTCCTTCCTTCCTTCCTCCCTTCCTTCCTTCCTTCCTTCCTTCTTTCCTTCCTTCCTTTCTTCCTTCCTTCCTTCTTTCCTTACTTCTTTTTTCCTTCTCCTTCCTCTCTTCTTTCCTCTTACTTCTTCCTTCCTTTCCTTCTTCCCTTCTCTTTCCTTACTCTTCCTTCCTCACTTTCCTTCCTTCCTTCCTTACTTCTTTCCTTTCTTCCTTCCTTCCTCTTCCTTCCTTCCTTCTCTTCCTTCCTTCCTTCCTTACTTCTTCCTTCCTTTCTCTTCCTCCTTCCTTACTCTTTCTTCCTCTTCCTCCTTCCTTCCTTCCTTCCTTCCTTCCTCCCTTCCTTCCTTACTTCTTTCCTTCCTTCCTTTCTTCCTTCCTTCCTTCTTTCCTTACTTCTTTCCTTCCTTCCTTTCTTCCTTCCTTCCTTACTTCTTTCCTTCCTTTCTTTCTTCCTTCCTTTCTTACTTCTTTCCTTCCTTCTTTTCTTCCTTCCTTACTTCTTTCCTTTCTTCCTTTCTTCCTTTCTTACTTCTTTCCTTCCTTCCTTCCTTTCTTCCTTCTTTCCTTCCTTCCTTTCTTCCTTCCTTCCTTACTTCTTTCCTTCCTTCCTTCCTTCCTTCCTTCCTTCCTTCCTTCCTTCTTCCACTCCCTCACTCCTCTTCTTCGCTCGTGGTTAAATCTTCTTCGAACCGTGTCTTGTCAGTACAGTGTCCTCTCTGTACAGTGTCTACTTGGTACAGTGTCCTCTCTGTACAGTGTCTACTTGGTACAGTGTCCTCTCTGTACAGTGTCTACTTGGTACAGTGTCCTCTCTGTACAGTGTCTACTTGGACCGTGTCCTCTCTCTGTACAGTGTTCATTTGGGTACAGTGTCCCTCTGTACAGTGTCTACTTGTAAACAGGGTCCTCTCTGTACAGTGTTCATTTACAGTGTCCTCTCTGTACAGTGTCTACTTGGTACAGTGTCCTCTCTGTACAGTGTCTACTTGGTACAGTGTCCTCTCTGTACAGTGTCTACTTGGTACAGTGTCCTCTCTGTACAGTGTCTACTTGGTACAGTGTCCTCTCTGTACAGTGTCTACTTGGTACAGTGTCCTCTCTGTACAGTGTCTACTTGGTACAGTGTCCTCTCTGTACAGTGTTCATTTGGTACAGTCTCTCTGTACAGTGTCTACTTGTACAGTGTCCTCTCTGTAATAGTGTCTACTTGGTACAGTGTCCTCTGTACAGTACATTTGGTACAGTGTCCTCTCTGTACAGTGTCCATTTGGTACAGTGTCCTCTCTGTACAGTGTTCATTTGGTACAGTGTCCTGTACAGTGTCTAGCTTGGTACAGTGTCCTCTCTGTACAGTGTCTACTTGCATAACCTTCTCTGTACAGTACCATTTGGTACAGTGTCCTCTCTCTGTATAGTGTGTGGCTCATTTGTATAGTGTCCTCTGTTACTAGTGTCTACTTGGTACAGTGTCCTCTCTGTACAGTGTCTACTTGGTACAGTGTCCTTCTCTGTACAGTGCTCATTTGGTATAGTGTCCTCTGTAATAGTGTCTACATTTGGTACAGTGTCCTCTCTGTGCACAGTGTCTACTTGTACAGTGTCCTCTCTGTAATAGTGTCTACTTGGTAATAGTGTCCTCTGTACAGTGTCTACTTGTACAGAAAGTGTCCTCTCTGTAACTGTGTGTCTACTTATACAGTGTCCTCTGTACAGTGTCTACTTGGTACAGTGTCCTCTCTGTACAGTGTCTACTTGGTACAGTGTCCTCTCTGTACAGTGTCTACTTGGTACAGTGTCCTCTCTGTACAGTGTCTACTTGGTACATTGTCTTGTTGATACAGTGTCTTGTTGATACAGCGTCCTGTTGGTACAGCGTCCGCCTGCATGGTGCGTCCTGCTGGTACAGCAATCCTGTTGGTACAGCGTCCTGTTGATACAGTGTCCTGTTGGTACAGCGTCCTGTTGGTACAGCGTCCTGTTGGTACAGTGTCCTGTTGGTACAGCGTCCTGTTGGTACAGCGTCCTGTTGGTACAGTGTCCTGTTGGTACAGCGTCCTGTTGGTACAGTGTCCTGTTGGTACAGTGTCCTTTTGGTACAGTGTCCTGTTGGTACAGTGTCCTGTTGGTACAGTGTCCTGTTGGTATCACACCTCTTCGTCCTGTTGGTATCACACCTCTTCGTCCTGTCCGCCTCCACCGCCAGGGCTACATAAAGTGGTCCGAGAAGTGGCTCCTCGAGTTCAACCGCCAATGAGAGTAAAACGTAAATGAAGATCCATAAACAGAGATTAATCAAGCAGCAGCAGCAGCAGCAGTAACAGCAGCAACAACAGCAGTAACAGCAGCAGCAGCAGCAACAGCGTTAACAGCAGCAACAACAGCAGTAACAGCAGCAGCAACAGCAGTAACAGCAGCAACAACAGCAGTAACAGCAGCAGCAACAGCAGTAACAGCAGCAACAACAGCAGTAACAGCAGCAACAACAGCAGTAACAGCAGCAACAACAGCAGTAACAGCAGCAACAACAGCAGTAACAACAGCAACAACAGCAGCAACAACAGTAACAGCAGCAGCAACAGCAGTAACAGCAGCAACAACAGCAGTAGCAACAGCAACAACAGCAGCAACAGCAGTAACAGCAGCAACAACAGCAGTAACAGCAGCAGCAACGACAACAGCAGTAACAACAGCAGCAACAGCAGTAACAGCAGCAACAACAGCAGTAACAGCAGCAACAACAGCAGTAACAGCAGTAACAGCAGCAGCAACAGCAGTAACAGCAGCAACAACAGCAGTAGCAACAGCAACAACAGCAGTAACAGCAGTAACAGCAGCAACAACAGCAGTAACAGCAGCAAACACAGCAGTAACAGTTAGTGCAACAACGCGCAGTAACATATAACAGCAGCAGTAACAGCAGCAACAGCAGTAACAGCAGCAGCAACAGCAGTAACAGCAGCAACAACAGCAGTAACAGCATCAACAACAGCAGTAACAGCAGCAACAACAGCAGTAACAGCAGCAACAACAGCAGTAACAGCAGTAACAGCAGCAACAACAGCAGTAACAGCATCAACAACAGCAGTAACAGCATCAACAACAGCAGTAACAGCAGCAACAACAGCAGTAACAGCAGTAACAGCAGCAACAACAGCAGCAACAGCAGTAACAGCAGCAACAACAGCAGTAACAGCATCAACAACAGCAGTAACAGCAGCAACAACAGCAGTAACAGCAGCAACAACAGCAGTAACAGCAGTAACAGCAGCAACAACAGCAGTAACAGCAGCAACAACAGCAGTAACAGCAGCAACAACAGCAGTAACAGCAGTAACAGCAGCAACAACAGCAGTAACAGCAGCAACAACAGCAGTAACAGCAGCAGTATAAGCAGTAATATTAACCAATCAGCATAAAATATGGAAACAAAGTCATCACATTTGTCTAGAAGAAGACGATGGAGAAGGCAATAGTAACAAAAAGAAATGGAAATGGAAAACAGTGAAGAATAAGAAGCAGCGGGAGAGGAAGAGGAGGAGGAAGAGGAGAACAAGGAGAAGAACGAAGAGAAGTAGGAGTCAGTCGTGTGTGTTATCAGCAACAAAGGAGGTGTGTGATATGACTTGGCACAGCACACTACACACCAGACCTTCACCTCATAAC
>NC_091351.1:9672615-9680115 GCF_038502225.1 Cherax quadricarinatus
AACATTACATCTCTGAATTGTATTTTATCGAGGCATCAGTAACACACAGTTCTGAAAGCCTCCGGCTTCGTCAAAAAAAAAAAATCATTTCCCAAAATATCAACCCCAGGATCTTACCTTCTTTACCTCAGCCTATGTTTACAATATATAAAATTACATGAAATATCAATTCTGAAGAAAGACCTAAATATTATATTCGATAAAGAAAAAAGTAACACGTCAATTATATTTCAATTAAATTGGAAAGAAAATAAAGATTTTTTTTTCCAATCCCAATAACCATTGTAATCTTTCTCATTTATACTTTTACAGACTTTAAAAGAGCCACATTATGGCCCTTTCCCCTCGTAAAATAATTAATTATAACACTGAGTTATTTTAATCAGGTCAAAATGCATTCAGACTTTCTCTTATTCAGAGGAACATCCAGTACATTAAACTGTTGCTTCTAGACAGTCTTTTTTTTCAAGCTCTGTACAGTCAGTTGCTCGGTGTTTGAGTCTCTGTAACATGTACCATTATTTACGCGACTCTTCCATGCTGGGCCCACAGGTAGAGCCCAACTACTGATCAGATATTTCTTGAATCTTATTTCTCACTTCATGACGGTCCTTTTTTAAAGGGGAAGGGTGCAAATGCGTTCACTTAGGGCACATTTATTGAAGACGTTTCGGTCCTCGCACTTTGATCACTTCCAACACTACGGTCTCAGGATCGAAATGTCTTCATTAAGGGTGATCTAAGATAATATATTTGTGTCCTCTTTCTCCATTCCTCTTAAATTCATGGTACTTACTGCCTTCTTGCAAGGGCCCTTGTCAAGGCAATCATATCTGTCGACACTCTCCTTCAATCCTCAACTACCAAACCTCATTACCGTGGGCGTTAGAATGATTAATATGTGGAAGAGCTTCCCACACGATCCATCCCTCTATCCCTGCGCTCTATCCCGTCAGGCAACGTAGTGCTGCCTGCGTTAATCCCAGTCTTGACAGCTCCTGAATCTTGCACTCTCTCTGGCCTGGTTGGGGGACTCTCAGAGGTTATTAACCAGTATGCTGCATTAGCCACCATAACTATCACACTTCTCCCTCCTAAAAGTCCCTGTAACTGTACATATAAATCCAGATGTACTCCTGCAAACTCTTCTGGGGCCTATTTCCTAGGTTCTTTGTGTATCCATATGCTCTTGCGCTACCATCCACAGGATGGATATGAGATTCACAATAAATTAGCCACTTCGGTGGCAAAATCTAATCCTTTCTCTGTTCTTGACCCAGTTATACGATTGATAAATCCTGCCTGGCTTAGCAAATCGTACGCAGAATATGACAAACGTGTGGAACGTTACAGAGTAACATTGTACTTTGGGTTGCATTAACAAGCCTTTACTATAATCGAAAACCACGATTTATCGTATAATACATACGTATATATACCACTCTAAGTTATATGTATGTCAATTATACAAAATTATATTGGCAACATTTAAATGATGGTCAAAAATTTTTAACAAAATATTTACGTGAGCCATCAAAGGAATGAGTTAAAACACTCGCCATATATATATATATATATATATATATATATATATATATATATATATATATATATATATATATATATATATATATATATATATATATATATATATATATATATATATATATATATATATATATATTATATATATATATATATATATATATGCGAGGAATTCGCAAGAGCAGGCGAAATATACACAAACACTGATCTCTGGTTGAAGGAGACTCGAACCTACGAACCTTGGAACAAGGTACGCAGTGCTTTACCAGTCTACCCACACTGGACCAATACCTTGGAGTCCAGCTTGCGCTACACTTTGATCCAAGGCAGCTGTAAACCTTCTGCCTGAAATAGGTACTAAGGAGAAAGCCTCGACACTGTGAGCAGTCTTGAGGCGTGAGAAGAGCTCAAGGGTGCTCCTGACGCAGAACATTATGTAATAAATTGAAGTAAAAACCTACACCCTTGTTTCTTTATCAAGAGAGCGAGAGAGCGAGAGAGAGAGAGAGAGAGAGAGAGAGGGGGGGGGAGGGGGGGAGATGAGTGACAAACAAACCATAAAAAAACACTGAACCCTTTTACGGTCTAAAACATTAACCTAGAATATTAAGGGGAGAAAACTGAGGTTTCTGTAAGTGTTTATAAGTGTATTATTGACCAAAGTACACTTATCATCCCCCAGTACTTACTAGACACACTTATTATCCCCCAGTACTTACTAGACACACTTATCATCCCCCAGTACTTACTAGACACACTTATCATCCCCCAGTACTTACTAGACACACTTATCATCCCCCAGTACTTACTAGACACTCTTATCATCCCCCAGTACTCACTAGACACACTTATCATCCCCACAGTACTCACTAGACACACTTATCATCCCCCAGTACTCCCTATACTCACTTATCATCCCCCAGTACTCACTATACACACTTATCATCCCCCCAGTACTCACTAGACACACTTATCATCCCCCCATACACACTTATCATCCCCCCAGTACTCACTATACTTACTAGACACACTTATCATCCCCCAGTACTAACTAGACACACTTATCATCCCCCAGTACTCACTAGACACACTTATCATCCCCCAGTACTCACTAGACACACTTATCATCCCCCAGTACTTACTAGACACACTTATCATCCCCCAGTACTCACTAGACACACTTATCATCCCCCAGTACTTACTAGACACACTTATCATCCCCCAGTACTTACTAGACACACTTATCATCCCCCAGTACTTACTAGACACACTTATCATCCCCCAGTACTTACTAGACACACTTATCATCCCCCAGTACTTACTAGACACACTTATCATCCCCCAGTACTTACTAGACACACTTATCATCCCCCCAGTACTTACTAGACACACTTATCATCCCCCAGTACTTACTAGACACACTTATCATCCCCCAGTACTTACTAGACACACTTATCATCCCCCAGTACTTACTAGACACACTTATCATCCCCCAGTACTTACTAGACACACTTATCATCCCCCAGTACTTACTAGACACACTTATCATCCCCCAGTACTCACTAGACACACTTAGAGTACTCAACACACACTTATCTTACTAGACACACTTATCATCCCCCCAGTACTTACTAGACACACTTATCATCCCCCCAGTACTTACTAGACACTCTTATCATCCCCCAGTACTCACTAGACACACTTATCATCCCCACAGTACTCACTAGACACACTTATCATCCCCCAGTACTCACTAGACACACTTATCATCCCCCCAATACTTACTAGACACACTTATCATCCCCCAGTACTCACTAGACACACTTATCATCCCCCAGTACTCACTAGACACACTTATCATCCTCGAGTACTCAACACACACTTATCATCCCCCAGTACTCACTAGACACACTTATCATCCCCCAGTACTCACTAGACACACTTATCATCCCCCCAGTACTCACTAGACACACTTATCATCCTCGAGTACTCAACACACACTTATCATCCCCCAGTACTCACTAGACACACTTATCATCCTCGAGTACTCAACACACACTTATCATCCCCCAGTACTCACTAGACACACTTATCATCCCCAGTACTCACTAGACACACTTATCATCCCCCAGTACTCACTAGACACACTTATCTTACCCCCAGTACTCACTAGACACACTTATCATCCCCCAGTACTCACTAGACACACTTATCATCCCCCAGTACTCACTAGACACACTTATCATCCCCCAGTACTCACTAGACACACTTATCATCCCCCAGTACTCACTAGACACACTTATCATCCTCGAGTACTCAACACACACTTATCATCCCCCAGTACTCACTAGACACACTTATCATCCTCGAGTACTCAACACACACTTATCATCCCCCAGTACTCACTAGACACACTTATCATCCCCCAGTACTCACTAGACACACTTATCTTACCCCCAGTACTCACTAGACACACTTATCATCCCCAGTACTCACTAGACACACTTATCATCCTCCAGTACTCACTAGAAACACTTATCATCCCCTAAGTACTCACTAGACACACGTATCATCCTCCAGTACTCACTAGACACACTTATCATCCCCCCAGTACACTAGACACACTTATCCTCTAATAGTCACTAGACACACTTATCATCCCCCAGTACTCACTAGACACACTTATCATCCTCCAGTACTCATTATACACACTTATCATCCTCCAGTACTCACTAGGCACACTTATCATCCCCCAGTACTCACTATACACACTTATCATCCTCGAGTACTCAACACACACTTAGCATCCTCCAGTACTCACTAGACACACTTATCATCCCCCCAGTACTCACTAGACACACTTATCATCCGCCAGTAGTCACTAGACACACTTATCATCCCCTAGTACTCATTAGACACACTTATCATCCTCCAATACTCACTAGACACGTTTATCATCCCCCAGTACTCACTAGACACACTTATCTTCCACCCACTACTCACTAGACACACTTATCATCCCCAGTACTCACTAGACACACTTATCATCCCCCAGAACTCACTAGACACACTTATCATCCCCCAGTACTCACTAGACACACTTATCATCCCCAGTACTCACTAGACACACTTATCATCCTCCAGTACTCACTAGACGCAATTATCATCCTCCAGTACTCAACACATACTTTTCATCCTCCAGTACTCACTAGACACACTTATCATCCCACAGTATTCACTAGACACACTTATCATCCTCCAGTACTCACTAGACACACTCATCATCCCCCAGTACTCACTAGATACACTTACCATCCTCCAGTGCTCACTTAAAATACTTATCACCCATAGTACACACTAGACACACTAATCATCCTCCAGTACTCACTTGACACACTTATCATCCCCAGTACTCACTAGACACATTTATCATCCCCCAATACTCACTAGACACACTTATCATCCTCCAGTACTCACTTGACACACTTATCATCCCCCAAGTACTCACTAGACACACTTATCATCCCCCAGTACTCACTTGACATACTTATCATCCTCCAGTACTCACTAGACACACTTATCATTCCCCAGTACTCACCAGACACACACATCATCCCCCAGTACTCAGCAGACACACTCATCATCCCCCAGTATTCACCAGACACACACATCATCCCCCAGTACCCACGGGACACACTCATCATCCCCCAGTACCCACGGGACACACTCATCATCCCCCAGTACCCACGGGACACACTCATCACCCCCAGTACCCACGGGACACACTCATCATCCCCCATTACTCACGAGACGCACATCATCATCCCCCAGTAACCACGAGACATACTCATCATCTCCCTGAAGGGATCGACACCATGCCCAGCCCTTCTAGGGTAGGGAAGGTGCCTGAGCCGGAGCTTGAAGCTCACAAGCAACTTGCAATAATGAAGAAATGAGTAGGAAGTCCAGGATCTACCTAGACGTCTTATTCATTTCTGGGGCATTGCTTGCGCCTGATAATGTGCTGATTGCAACACGAAAGGCCTAGAGCCGAATAGGTACAGCATGCGATTTTGGCTTAAATAGCAACGTTCTTCTTGTAGAATAAGACAAGCGAAAATTTGTGTTTGCAATAATTTCGCAAAAATCATTCTGAACTTAACGAGAAAAACATAATTGGGTCTGTTTATTATTAAATTATTGTAAACTTATCTAAAAAATATTTGGCTGGATAAGGTTAAATTAAACCATACAACGGGTAGGGATAGAACCCGCGGTCAGAGAGTCTCAAAACTCCAGACGGTCGCGTTAGCCACTGCACCAGCTAGCCACAATAAGATTCGTCCAACCAGGTATATTTCTGCACCACAGGAAGGTTAGCATAAGCATGGAGATTCGTCTGTAAAAACTTGCATTTGTGGTCACAGTGGTGGCCTATGCTAACCTTCCTATGGTGTAGAAATATACCTAGTTGGATGAATCTTATTGTGGCTAGCTGGTCTAGTGGCTAACGCGACGGTCTGGAGTTTTGAGACTCTCTGACCGCGGGTTCTATCCCCGCCCGTGGGATGGTTTGTTTGCAATCGTGTCATTACGGTTTCGTGAGTCAAGGCCAAATTAAATTGCGATTGTTGTAATAAGGTTAGTTAAGTTTTCTAAAGTTCTTTTGGTATAATTTTTTTTTTAATTTTTCGTTTATATAAATGAAAAAAAAAATATCTTTAAACGTATAAGAGAAAATTTTAAAAAGGACTTAATTTTAAAAGAGTTCATGTTAATTGACCAGTTTTAACTATTCAGCACGACATATATATTTATCCTGATACTGATGCCGGCTGGCCCTACTAAGTGGATGACCCATCTGCAACCACCACCTGGGTGATCCAGCTACAACCACCACCTGGGTGATCCAGCTACAACCACCACCTGGGTGATCCAGCTACAACCACCACCTGGGTGATCCAGCTACAACCACCACCTGGGTGATCCAGCTACAACCACCACCTGGGTGATCCAGCTACAACCACCAACTGGGTGATCCAGCTACAACTACCACCTTGGTGATCCAGCTATAACCACCACCTGGTTGATCCAGCTACAACCACCACCTGGGTGATCCAGCTACAACCACCACCTGGGTGATCCAGCTACAACCACCACCTGGGTGATCCAGCTACAACCACCACCTGGGTGATCCAGCTACAACCACCAACTGGGTGATCCAGCTACAACTACCACCTTGGTGATCCAGCTATAACCACCACCTGGGTGATCCAGCTACAACCACCACCTGGGTGATCCAGCTACAACCACCACCTGGGTGATCCAGCTTCAACCACCACCTGGGTGATCCAGCTACAACCACCACCTGGGTGATCCAGCTACAACCACCACCTGGGTGATCCAGCTACAACCACCACCTGGGTGATCCAGCTACAACCACCACCTGGGTGATCCAGCTACAACCGCCACCTGGGTGATCCAGCTATAGCCACCACCTGGGTGATCCAGCTACAACCACCACCTGGGTGATCCAGCTACAACCACAACCTAGGTGATCCAGCTATAACCACCACCTGGGTGATCCAGCTATAACCACCACCTGGGTGATCCAGCTACAACCACCACCTGGGTGATCCAGCTACTACCACCACCTGGGTGATCCAGCTACTACCACCACCTGGGTGATCCAGCTACTACCACCACCTGGGTGATCCAGCTACAACCACCACCTGGGTGATCCAGCTATAACCACCACCTGGGTGATCCAGCTATAACTACCACCTGGGTGATCCAGCTACAACCACCACCTGGGTGATCCAGCTACTACCACCACCTGGGTGATCCAGCTACTACCACCACCTTGGTGATCCAGCTACTACCACCACCTGGGTGATCCAGCTACAACCACCACCTGGGTGATCCAGCTACAACCACCACCTGGATGATCCAGTT
>NC_091351.1:9685115-9687615 GCF_038502225.1 Cherax quadricarinatus
TTGTTGAGTTCTTCACATACTTCACGGTCATTTCCTGTTGTCTCTCCTCCTTCCTTCCTTAGCCTGATTACCTGGTCCTTGACTGTTGTTTTCCTCCTGATGTGGCTGTACAACAGTTTCGGGTCAGATTTGGCTTTCGCTGCTATGTCATTTTCATATTGTCTTTGGGCCTCCCTTCTTATCTGTGCATATTC
Organism: Cherax quadricarinatus; assembly: GCF_038502225.1. Taxonomy (NCBI): domain Eukaryota; kingdom Metazoa; phylum Arthropoda; class Malacostraca; order Decapoda; family Parastacidae; genus Cherax; species Cherax quadricarinatus. Next base: position 9,685,310 of record NC_091351.1, read on the forward strand.
GTTTCTGGCTCTACGACTGTTCTCCTTATTCTCCTGGGTCCTTTGCCTTCTATATTTCTTCCATTCCCTAGCACACTTGGTTTTTGCCTCCCTGCACCTTTGGGTAAACCATGGGCTCATCCTGGCTTTTTCATTACTCCTGTTACCCTTGGGTACAAACCTCTCCTCAGCCTCCTTGCATTTTGTTGCTACATATTCCATCATCTCATTAACTGGCTTCCCTGCCAGTTCTCTGTTCCACTGAACCCCGTTCAGGTAGTTCCTCATTCCTGTGTAGTCCCCTTTCTTGTAGTTTGGCTTCATTCGTCCTGGCCTTCCTGCTTCTCCCTCCACTTGTAGCTCTACTGTGTATTCGAAGCTTAAAACCACATGGTCACTGGCCCCAAGGGGTCTTTCATATGCGATGTCCTCGATATCTGCACTACTGAAGGTGAATACTAAGTCCAGCCTTGCTGGTTCATCCTCTCCTCTCTCTCTTGTAGTGTCCCTTACGTGTTGGTACATAAAGTTCTCCAGTACCACCTCCATCATCTTAGCCCTCCATGTATCTTGGCCCCCATGTGGGTCCAAGTTCTCCCAATCGATCTCCTTGTGGTTAAAGTCACCCATGATCAGGAGCTTTGCCCTGCATGCATGAGCTCTTCTGGCCACTCTAGCCAGTGTGTCAACCATCGCTCTATTGCTCTCGTCGTACTCTTGCCTTGGCCTCCTGCTGTTCTGTGGTGGGTTATACATCACTGCTATTACCACCTTGGGACCTCCAGAGTGAAGTGTTCCCACTATGTAATCACTTTCTTCTCCGCTATCTCCTCTCTCCAGCTCATCAAAATTCCAGCGATTTTTGATCAGCAACGCCACTCCTCCACCCCCCCTGTTCCCTCTGTCTTTCCTCAGGATTTGGTATCCCGTTGGAAAGATGGCATCTGTTATCATACCTGTAAGCTTGGTTTCTGTAAGAGCTATGATGTCCGGTGATGCTTCTTTGACCCTTTCGTGCCACTCCTCCCACTTATTTGTTATTCCATCAGCGTTTGTGTACCATACCTTCAGTTTCCTTTCCAACACTGTGGTTTGGGAGGCCTGTGGGGGTGGGAGACCTGGTGGCATACTGTGGGATTCTATAGCTCGATGTTGGGTGGAGGCTGTGGGTATGGATTGTAGTGTGTGTTGGGATGGTGTGATAGGTTGTATGGTTCTGAGAGTAGTTGTGTGTGTGCTTGCCCTTGCTGTTCTGTCCTGCTCTGACTGACCTCTGCTGATTCCCTCCTTGTCTCTTTTCCTAGCTCCTTTCGTTTTTTTGTCCTCTCCCTCAGCTGCTGTCGTTCTGATTTTGTTCTGTCTCTGTCTAGGAACACCCTCTTGTACTCTTCCGAGTATTTCAATCGTGGTTTCTCTTGGAGGATCCTGTTCCGCACTGTTTCCGTCCTGAGAATCAGCTTGATTGGTCGGTTTCTCCCCTTCGAGTACCCCCCTATTCTCTGAAAATTTACAATCTCGTCCATCTCTTCACCTATTTCCGTGATGATTTTCTCAATCTCCTTTCCTTCTTCCTGCTTCCTTTCAGTGTGTGTCCTTTCCTCTCTCTCCTGAAGCCCATGGATAAACACTGATTTTGCCCTTTCTTCCTCCCATTGCCTCACCCTCTGTGACTCTGGATCCTGCCTGTATGTGGTCAGTTTCTCCCTTGATTTTTCCAGTGGCTCTTGATAGCCTTGTTGTGCCTCAGCATTCGACCTATCACCCTCTCCATCTGCAACCAGCTGATCTTCCCTTTCACTCCTTGGTCCTCCTTGGCAGATTGATGTGACCTTAGCATAATTCATAATTCCTTCCTTCCTGTTCAGCCTCGCAGCTTCATATGCTGTGTCTTCTCTGGTCACTGCCCCTGTAACTCGCTCCAGCCTATTTATCTCAACTTCTAGGACCCTTATCTTGGCTACTGCAGTTTCGACTTGTGCCTCCCAATTCTTTGTTTCCTGCTCCAACCTCCTTTCCAATTTCACAGAGAGCTCTTTCTCCATTTTTTCAGAAAGCTCTCCTAATTTTCTCTCCCACTCTTGTTCCATCCTTTTCCACTGCTCCTCCATCCACTCCTCCCTACCCGAACCATTCTCATCTGATCCTTGGTTCCTGCGAGTCCCCACCATTTTTTTTTTTTTTTTTTTTTTATTTTTTTTTTTTTTTTTTTTTTTTTTTTTTTTTTAAGTGTAGGAGAGGGGAGAGTTAGAAGGGAAAATGGGGACGAGAGAGAGCAAGAGAGAGAGAGAGCAAGAGAGAGAGAGAGCAAGAGAGGGAGAGAGCAAGAG
>NC_091351.1:9692615-9725115 GCF_038502225.1 Cherax quadricarinatus
TGTCAGCCTTTCTCTTACCTACTCCCATGTTCTCCTGTGTACTCTCGTGTACTCCCGTGTACTCTTCAGTACTGTCATGCACTCCCATGTACTCCTAAGTACTCTCTCATGCATTTCAATGTATTCCTAAGTACTCTCATGCACTCCCTTGTATTTCTAAGTACTCTCATGCACTCCCATGTACAGTGTCCACGTATCACTGTACAGTGTCCATGTATCACTGTACAGTGTTCATTTATCACTGTACAATGCCCATGTATCACTGTACAGTGTCCACGTATCACTGTACAGTGCCCATGTATCACTGTACAGTGTCCAGGTATCACTGTACAGTGCCCACGTATCACTGTACAGTGCCCATGTATCACTGTACAGTGTCCATGTATCACTGTACAGTGTCCAGGTATCACTGTACAGTGCCCACGTATCACTGTACAGTGCCCATGTATCACTGTACAGTGTCCATGTATCACTGTACAGTGTCCATGTATCACTGTACAGTGTCCATGTATCACTGTACAGTGTCCATGTATCACTGTACAGTGTCCATGTATCACTGTACAGTGTCCATGTATCACTGTACAGTGTCCTTGTATCACTGTACAGTGTCCACGTATCACTGTACAGTGTCCACGTATCACTGTACAGTGTCCAAGTATCACTGTACAGTGTCCATGTATCACTGTACAGTGTCCACGTATCACTGTACAGTGTCCACGTATCACTGTACAGTGTCCAAGTATCACTGTACAGTGTCCATGTATCACTGTACAGTGTCCACGTATCACTGTACAGTGTCCATTTATCACTGTACAGTGCCCATGTATCACTGTACAGTGTCCACGTATCACTGTACAATGTCCACGTATCACTGTACAGTGTCCATGTATCACTGTACAGTGTCCACATATCACTGTACAGTGTCCACGTATCACTGTACAGTATCCACATATCACTGTACAGTGTCCACGTATTACTGTGCAGTGTCCATGTATCACTGTACAGTGTCCACGTATCACTGTACAGTGTCCATGTTTGACTGTAGTGTCCACGTATCACTGTACAGTGTCCATGTATCACTGTACAGTGTCCACGTATCACTGTACAGTGTCCACGTATCACTGTACAGTGTCCATGTTTGACTGTAGTGTCCACGTACCACTGTACAGTGTCGATGTATCACTGTACAGTGTCCATGTATCACTGTACAGTGTTCAGGTATCACTGTACAGTGCCCACGTATCACTGTACAGTGCCCATGTATCACTGTACAGTGTCCATGTATCACTGTACAGTGTCCATGTATCAATGTACAGTGTCCATGTATCACTGTACAGTGTCCACGTTTCACTGTACAGTGTCCACGTATCACTGTACAGTGTCCATGTATCACTGTACAGTGTCCATGTATCACTGTACAGTGTCCATGTATCACTGTAGAGTGTCCATGTATCACTGTACAGTGTCCATGTATCACTGTACAGTGTCCATGTATCACTGTACAGTGTCCATGTATCACTGTACAGTGTCCATGTATCACTGTACAGTGTCCATGTATCACTGTACAGTGTCCATGTATCACTGTTCAGTGTCAACGCATCACTGTACAGTGTCCATGTATCACTGTACAGTGTCCACGTATCACTTTACACTGCCCATGTATCAATGTACAGTGTCCATATGTCATTGTACAGTGCCCATGTATCACTGTACAGTGTCACTATCATGTACGCTGTACAGTGTCACTATCATGTACACTGTACAGTGTCTGTAGAGTGTCCATGTATCACTGTACAGTGCCCATGTATCACTGTACAGTGTCCATGTATCACTTTGCATCGTCCATGTATCACTGTACAGTGTCCATGTATCACTGTACAGTGTCCATGTATCACTGTACAGTGTCCACGTATCACTGTACAGTGTCCATGTATCACTATACAGTGTCCATGTATCACTGTACAGTGTCCATGTATCACTGTACAGTGTCCATGTATCACTGTACAGTGTCCACGTATCACTGTACAGTGTCCATGTATCACTGTACAGTGTCCATGTATCACTATACAGTGTCCATTTATCACTGTACAGTGTCCATTTATCACTGTACAGTGTCCATGTATCACTGTACAGTGTCCATGTATCACTATACAGTGTCCATGTATCACTGTACAGTGTCCACGTATCACTGTACAGTGTCCATGTATCACTGTACAGTGTCCATGTATCACTGTACAGTGTCCTCGTATCACTGTACAGTGTCCTTGTATCACTGTACAGTGTCTATGTATCACTATACAGTGTCCATGTATCACTTTACAGTGTCCATGTATCACTGTACAGTGTCTATGTATCACTATACAGTGTCCATGTATCACTGTACAGTGTCCATGTATCACTGTACAGTGTCCTCGTATCACTGTACAGTGTCCATATATCACTGTACAGTGTCTATGTATCACTATACAGTGTCCATGTATCACTATACAGTGTCCATGTATCACTGTACAGTGTCTATGTATCACTATACAGTATCTATGTATCACTATACAGTGTCCATGTATCACTGTACAGTGTCCATGTATCACTGTACAGTGTCTATGTATCACTGTACAGTGTCCATGTATCACTGTACAGTGTCCTCGTATCACTGTACAGTGTCCATGTATCACTGTACAGTGTCCATGTATCACTGTACAGTGTCTATGTATCACTATACAGTGTCCATGTATCACTGTACAGTGTCCATTTATCACTGTACAGTGTCTATGTATCACTGTACAGTGTCCATGTATCACTGTACAGTGTCCTCGTATCACTGTACAGTGTCCATGTATCACTGTACAATGTCTATGTATCACTATACAGTGTCCATGTATCACTGTACAGTGTCCATGTATCACTGTACAGTGTCTATGTATCACTATACAGTGTCCATGTATCACTGTACAGTGTCCATGTATCACTGTACAGTGTCCTCGTATCACTGTACAGTGTCCATGTATCACTGTACAGTGTCCATGTATCACTATACAGTGTCCATGTATCACTATACAGTGTCCATGTATCACTGTACAGTGTCTATGTATCACTATACAGTATCTATGTATCACTATACAGTGTCCATGTATCACTGTACAGTGTCCATGTATCACTGTACAGTGTCTATGTATCACTGTACAGTGTCCATGTATCACTGTACAGTGTCCTCGTATCACTGTACAGTGTCCATGTATCACTGTACAGTGTCCATGTATCACTGTACAGTGTCCACGTATCACTGTACAGTGTCCTCGTATCACTGTACAGTGCCCATGTATCACTGTACAGTGTCCATGTATCACTGTACAGTGTCCATGTATCACTGTACAGTGTCCACGTATCACTGTACAGTGTCCACGTATCACTGTACAGTGTCCATGTATCACTGTACAGTGTCCATGTATCACTGTACAGTGTCCATGTATCACTGTACAGTGTCCATGTATCACTGTACAGTGTCCATGTATCACTGTACAGTGTCCGTGTATCACTGTACAGTGTCCATGTATCACTGTACAGTGTCCACGTATCACTGTACAGTGTCCATGTATCACTGTACAGTGTCCATGTATCACTGTACAGTGTCCATGTATCACTGTACAGTGTCCATGTATCACTGTACAGTGTCCATGTATCACTGTACAGTGTCCATGTATCACTGTACAGTGTCCATGTATCACTGTACAGTGTCCATGTATCACTGTACAGTGTCCTCGTATCACTGTACAGTGTCCATGTATCACTGTACAGTGTCCATGTATCACTATACAGTGTCCATGTATCACTGTACAGTGTCAATGTATCACTATACAGTGTCCATGTATCACTGTACAGTGTCCATGTATCACTGTACAGTGTCCATGTATCACTGTACAGTGTCCATGTATCACTGTACAGTGTCCATGTATCACTATACAGTGTCCATGTATCACTACACAGTGTCCACGTATCACTATACAGTGTCCATGTATCACTGTACAGTGTCCATGTATCACTGTACAGTGTCCATGTATCACTGTACAGTGTCCATGTATCACTGTACAGTGTCCATGTATCACTGTACAGTGTCCACGTATCACTGTACCTAGCGCTGCACTGTGGAACGTTAGTGCGCGGTGAACGAGGAACCACAACGGTAAAATATCAGAATTATGATACGTGTCGTCGAAGGTAGAACTGGAAACCTGGAATTTAATGACATTTTGGCCCAAGTGGATTTCCAAGTGAACGACGACAAAGTGGTGGCGACTTTTAAAGTGGTCAATACGCCTTACTGGAGGAAATATATATACGACTTCATGATCTTTTCAGCGTATATACGCAGCGAGTTTCATTTTTTTAATTACTGCGGTTGATTGGCTTTAAACCATCTATAACCATCTGGTGAGTATCTGGGGTGACCATCTGACATATGCTCCACCTGTCCTCCAACACATATTTCTTCCACTTTCCACCACCTGAACTCACCACCAGACCTCCACCACCTTCCCACCACCACCTGCCCTCCGCCACCTTCCCGGAACCACATCCCTTCCCTTCCACCATCTGTCCTCTATCACCTTCCCTCCACCACCTTCCCTCCACCACTTGCCCTCCACCACCTGCCCTCCACCACCTCACCTCCACCACATGACAGAGATGTAACCTAAATATTTCACCTATATTTTCCTCGTGAAGACCATGAGACTTCAGGCGAACTTCATACAAAAATCCTTCAGGTGAAGTTAGAGAGAGAGAGAGAGAGAGAGTGAGAGAGAGTGAGAGAGAGAGAGAGAGAGAGAGAGAGAGAGAGAGAGAGAGATGGAATAAAGGGACGTATGTGAGGAGACTTGGCTGGGAAGGAACTTATATGACCTCCTTTAGTATCTCGCCCATCGAATTGGATTCGTCTTTAGCTGGGATTTGATGGAGTGTTGTAGAGGTTCTTGGAGGTGGTGTTGAAGAGGGCGTTGGAGGGGATGTTGGAGAAGGTGTTGGAGGGGATGTTTTAGAGGGTGGTAGAGAGGGTGGAGGAGGTGTTGGAGAGGGTGTTGTAGAGGGTGTTGGAAAGGGGGTGGATATCGTAGGGAACAAGACTAAATTCTTGTATCATACAAGTCATATACTTCCCCTTCCTCACCTCACCTGCCCCTCACCTGCACCTCACCTGCCCCTCACCTGCACCTCACCTACCCCTCACCTGCACCTCACCTGGACCTCACCTGCACCTCACCTGCCCCTCACCTGCACCTCACCTGCACCTCACCTGCCCCTCACCTGCACCTCACCTGCCCCTCACCTGCTCCTCACCTACCCCTCACCTACCCCTCCCCTGCCCCTCACCGGCCCCTCACCTGCCCCTCACCTGCCCCTCACCTGCCCCTCACCTGCCCCTCACCTACCTGGGATTATACGGATCTGCAGACGAATGTTCACATGAGTGTTTTGTTTACGTGATCCATTCACCCCTCTCTGGGAGTCTGAAAATCTCACTTTTATCTCGAGAGAGAGAGAGAGATAGAGGGAGAGAGAGAGAGAGATAGAGGGAGAGAGAGAGAGAGAGAGAGAGAGAGAGAGAGAGAGAGAGAGAGAGAGAGAGAGAGAGAGAGAGAGAGAGAGAGAGAGAGAGAGAGAGAGAGAGAGAGAAAGAGAGAGAGAGAGAGACAGAGACAGAGACAGAGACAGAGATTCAAGGGGTGAGGGGAAAAAGGAAGTAGCCCTTAACCGCCTGTGGCTGGAACTGCGGTACTCACGGCAGCTATCACCTTTAATATCCGGTCCACACTAGGTCTGGTCCACACTAGGTCTGGTCCACACTAGGTTTGGTCCACACTAGGTCTGGTCCACACTAGGTCTGGTCCACACTAGGTTTGGTCCACACTAGGTCTGGTCCACACTAGGTCTGGTTCACACTAGGTTTGGTCTACACTAGGTCTGGTCCACACTAGGTCTGGTCCACACTAGGTTTGGTCCACACTAGGTCTGGTCCACACTAGGTCTGGTCCACACTAGGTCTGGTCCACACTAGGTTTGGTCCACACTAGGTCTGGTCCACACTAGGTCTGGTCCACACTAGTTCTGGTCCACACTAGGTCTGGTCCACACTAGGTTTGGGCCACACTAGGTCTGGTCCACACTAGGTCTGGTCCACACTAGGTCTGGTCCACACTAGGTCTGGTCCACACTAGGTCTGGTCCACATTAGGTTTGGTCCACACTAGGTCTGGTCCACACTAGGTCTGGTCCACACTAGGTCTGGTCCACACTAGGTCTGGTCCACACTAGGTCTGGTCCACACTAGGACTGGTCCATACTAGGTCTGGTCCACACTAGGTCTGGTCCACACTTGGTCTGGTCCACACTAGGTCTGGTCCACACTAGGTCTGGTCCACACTAGGTTTGATCTGGTCTAGGTCTGGTCCACACTAGGACTGGTCCATACTAGGTCTGGTCCACACTAGGTCTGGTCCACACTTGGTCTGGTCCACACTAGGTCTGGTCCACACTAGGTCTGGTCCACACTAGGTCTGGTCCACACTAGGTCTGGTCCACACTAGGTTTGATCCACACTAGGTCTGGTCCACACTAGGTCTGGTCCACACTAGGTCTGGTCCACACTAGGTCTGGTCCACACTAGGTCTGGTCCACACTAGGTTTGGTCCACACTTGGTCTGGTCCACACTAGGTCTGGTCCACACTAGGTGTGGTCCACACTAGGTCTGGTCCACACTAGGTCTGGTCCACACTAAGTCTGGTCCACACTAGGACTGGTCCATACTAGGTCTGGTCCACACTAGGTCTGGTCCACACTAGGTCTGGTCCACACTAGGTCTGGTCCACACTAGGTCTGGTCCACACTAGGTCTGGTCCACACTAGGTCTGGTCCACACTAGGTCTGGTCCACACTAGGTCTGGTCAACACTAGGTTCGGTCCACACTAGGTCTGGTCCACACTAGATCTGCTCTACACTAGGTCTGGTCCACACTAGGTTTGGTCCACACTAGGTCTGGTCCACACTAGGTCTGGTCCACACTAGGTCTGGTCCACACTAGGTCTGGTCCACACTAGGTTTGGTCCACACTAGGTCTGGTCCACACTAGGTCTGGTCCACACTAGGTCTGGTCCACACTAGGTCTGGTCCACACTAGGTCTGGTCCACACTAGGACTGGTCCATACTAGGTCTGGTCCACACTAGGTCTGGTCCACACTAGCTCTGGTCCATACTAGGTCTGGTCCACACTAGGTCTGGTCCATACTAGGTCTGGTCCACACTAGGTCTGGTCCACGCAAGGTCTGGTCCATACTAGGTCTGGTCCACACTAGGTCTGGTCCATACCAGCTCTGGTCCACACCAGCTCTGGTCCACACCAGCTCTGGTCCACACCAGCTCTGGTCCACACCAGCTCTGATCTACACAAATCTGGTCCACACCAGCTCTGATCCACACTAACTCTGGTCCACACCAGTTCTGGTCCACATCAGCTCTAGTCCACACCAGCTCTGGTCTACACCAGCTTTTGTCCACATTAGCTCTGGTACACACCAGCTCTGATCTACACCAATCTGGTCCACACCAGCTTTGATCCACACTAGCTCTGGTCCACACCAGTTCTGGTCCACACCAGCTCTGGTCCACATCAGCTCTGGTCCACACCAGCTCTTGTCCACACCAGCTCTAGTCCACACCAGCTCTGGTCTACACCAGCTTTTGTCCACATTAGCTCTGGTCCACACCAGCTCTGGTCCACACCAGCTCTGGTCCACACCAGGTCTAGTCCACACCAGCTCTGGTCTACACCAGCTTTTGTCCACATTAGCTCTGGTCCACACCAGCTCTGATCTACACCAATCTGGTCCACACCAGCTCTGATCCACACTAGCTCTGGTCCACACCAGTTCTGGTCCACACCAGCTCTGGTCCACACCAGCTCTGGTCCACACCAGCTCTTGTCCACACCAGCTCTGGTCTATATCAGATTTTGTCCACATTAGCTCTGGTCCACACCAGCTCTAGTCCACACCAGCTCTGGTCTATATCAGATTTTGTCCACATTAGCTCTGGTCCACACCAGCTCTGGGCCACACCAGCTCTGGTCTACACCAGCTTTTGTCCACATTAGCTCTGGCCCACACCAGCTCTGGTCCACACCAGCTCTGGTCCACACCAGCTCTTGTCCACGCTAGCCCTGGGCCACACAAGCTCTGGTCCACACCAGCTCTGGTCCACACCAGCTCCTGTCCGCACCTGCTCTGCTCCACACCAGCTTTTGTCGACACTAACTCTGGTCCACACCAGCTCTGGTTCACACCAGCTCTCCTCCGCACCAGCTCTTGTCCACACCAGCTCTGGTCCACACCAGCTCTGGTCCACACCAGCTCTGGTGCACAGCAGCTCTTGTCCACATTAGCTCTTGTCCACACCAGCTCTGGTCCACACTAGCTCTGGTCCACACCAACTCTGGTCCACACCAGCTCTGGTCCACATTATCTCTGGTCCACATTATCTCTGGTCCACATTATCTCTGGTCCACATTATCTCTGGTCCACAGCACACTGGCATTTTAAACACCAATAAACATCTTCATTAACATAAAAAATATCTGTCAACACAAAAGTTTCTTATCTGTGTCATATTTCACACCTTGCACAAAAAAACACATGAATATAATTAGCTACTGAGGCAGGTGTAAGAACTTGGTGGTCAGACCAAAACTTTCATTTGATATTTCCAGGGGTTGAGCTCTAACAGCCACTTTTTGTTGAATTATTCCTCGCGAGGAAACCGAATCATCTTTCTGTCGTGATTCTCCTTCTTAACTGTGTCTTGTCTTGTAACACTGAACAACACAGAAAGGCCAGAACTTTTCCCCTAAATTCTGCGTTGTAGCACTTTTTTCACGCTACTTTTATTAATTTTCGCATTAATGATGATTGAAACCTTGTACCTCAATATTTTTTTTTTTTTTTTGGTGTGTGTATTGGGGTGATATTGGCTTTTTTTTCTCTCACTTTTCTGGCACCTGACACCTCTAGAGACACTTGCTCAATGCTTTTGACACTGTGGTACATAGTGCCTCTGGTCCTTCCTTCAACACCAGTGGTGAATCTCAGTCAATCTTAATTAGTATAAATCAGTATCAATCTATCTCAAATTTAGTCTCACTCAATCAGATATGTTATTTGGTTCCGCTGTTGTACGTCAACTTCTGTGATAGACTGGCAGTGATGTCGAGCTGGATGGTAGACACTCGTTGAAGAGCAAGATGTATTATGGACAGTGAAAAAGACAGTGAAGTCACCGCAAACATCCGGAGTTGAGAGAGGGAACTTGTAACGACGTTTCGGTCCGTGCTGGAGCCATCATCAGACGTCGTCATAAGTTTTCTCTCCTAAGTGCGGGTTTTGAGTGACCTGTTCCAGCCACGGTATTGTTCCAGCCACGGTATTGTTCCAGCCACGGTATTGTTCCAGACACGGTATTGTTCCAGACACGGTATTATTCCAGCCACGGTATTGTTCCAGACACGGTATTGTTCCAGACACGGTATTGTTCCAGACACGGTATTGTTCCAGCCACGGTATTGTTCCAGACACGGTACTGTTCCAGACACGGTATTGTTCCAGCCATGGTATTGTTCCAGACACGGTATTGTTCCATACACGGTATTGTTCCAGACACGGTATTGTTCCAGCCACGGTATTGTTCCAGCCACGGTATTGTTCCAGCCACGGTATTGTTCCAGACACGGTATTGTTCCAGCCACGGTATTGTTCCAGCCACGGTATTATTCCAGCCATGGTATTGTTCCAGCCACAGTATTGTTCCAGCCACGGTATTGTTCCAGCCACGGTATTGTTTCAGCCACGGTATTGTTCCAGACACGGTATTATTCCAGCCACGGTATTGTTCCAGACACGGTATTGTTCCAACCACGGTATTGTTCCAGCCACGGTATTGTTCCAGCCACGGTATTGTTCCAGCCACGGTATTGTTCCAGCCACGGTATTGTTCCAGCCACGGTATTGTTCCAGTCACGGTATTGTTCCAGCCACGGTATTGTTCCAGCCACGGTATTGTTCCAACCACGGTATTGTTCCAGCCACGGTATTGTTCCAGTCACGGTATTGTTCCAGCCACGGTATTGTTCCAGCCACGGTATTGTTCCAGCCACGGTATTGTTTCAGCCACGGTATTGTTCCAGACACGGTATTGTTCCAGCCACGGTATTGTTCCAGCCACGGTATTGTTCCAGCCACGGTATTGTTCCAACCACGGTATTGTTCCAGCCACGGTATTGTTCCAGCCACGGTATTGTTCCAACCACGGTATTGTTCCAGACACGGTATTGTTCCAGCCACGGTATTGTTTCAGTCACGGTATTGTTCCAGCCACAGTATTGTTCCAGCCACGGTATTGTTCCAGCCACGGTATTGTTTCAGCCACGGTATTGTTCCAGACACGGTATTGTTCCAGCCACGGTATTGTTCCAGCCACGGTATTGTTCCAGCCACGGTATTGTTCCAGCCACGGTATTGTTCCAGCCACGGTATTGTTCCAGCCACGGTATTGTTCCAGCCACGGTATTGTTCCAGCCACGGTATTGTTCCAGCCACGGTATTGTTCCAACCACGGTATTGTTCCAGCCACGGTATTGTTCCAGCCACGGTATTGTTCCAGCCACGGTATTGTTCCAGCCACGGTATTGTTCCAGCCACGGTATTGTTCCAGACACGATATTGTTCCAGCCACGGTATTATGACTTTCTATATTCTTGACAGTGAAACTGTCATCCTGAAGTTTCAGTGTCAGCACAGTGGGGTCCTCACGACCTTGTCGCCCAACTCCATCGTTCATCCTAACTGGCGGTCTCTCGCTCTGGATAGAACGTTAGCATCTCTGGATGAAGAATCTGTTGGTCTGTTCTCACTTCCCTGGTTTCTAAGGAGACATCCTTGAATCTTCTGCTTAAGTCCTTGACTACTCTGTGTTCCTCTGTTGCATCCCTTCCCTCAGATCGATCACTTGGCATTTTGCAGTCTTATATTTTTTTATATGACTGATTCAGTTTCGTCTTTTATAGACGAGTGTGCACTCACCTATTTATGGTTGCAGGTGTCGATTCACAACTCCTGGCTCCTCTTTGCTAGTTGCTACTACGTCCACTCTCTCCCTGCTCCAAGAGCTTTATCGTACCTCTTCTGTGTGTGTGTGTGTGTGTGCACTCACCTAATTGTGGTTGCAGGAGTCGATTCATAGCTCCTGGCCCCGCCTCTTCATTGATTGCTATTAGGTCCTCTCTCTCAATGCTCTCTGAGCTTTATCTAACCTCATCTTAAAACTTTGTATGGTTCCCGCCTCCACTACGTCACTTTCCAGGCTATTCCACTTCCTGACAACTCTATGACAAGAAAAACTTCCTAACATCCCTTTGACTCATCTGAATCTTCAACTTCCAATTGTGACCCCTTGTTTCTGTGTCCAATCTCTGGAACATCCTGTCTTTGTCCACCTTATCTATCCCACGCAGTATTTTATGTCGTTATCATGTCTCCCCTGACCCTCCTATCCTCCAGTGTCGTCAGGCCAATTTTCCTTAACGTTTCTTCGTAGGACATTCCTCTTAGCTCTGGGACTAGTCTTGTTGCAAGTCTTTGTACTTTCTCTAATTTCTTGACATGCTTGACCAGGTGTGGGTTCCAAACTTGTGCTGCATACTCCAGTATGGGCCGTACCTATATGGTGTACAGTCTTGAATGATTCCTTACTGAAGAATCGGAACGCTATCCTTAGGTTTGCCAGACGTCCATATGCTGCAATAGTTATCTGATTGATGTGCGCGTCAGGAGATGTGCTCGTTATTATACTCACTCCAAGATCTTTTTCCCTGAGTGAGGTTTGCAGTCTTTGGCCACCTAGACTATACTCTGTCTGCGGTCTTCTTTGCCGTTCCCCGATCTTCATGACTTTGCATATCCCCTCACAAAGAGCCAGTTGCTGGACCAGGCTTGTAGCCTGTCCAGGTCTCTTTGTAGTCCTGCCTGATCACCTGCAAACAAGGACACTTCTGAGTCTTTCCCTTCCGTTATGTCATTCACATATACTAAAAACAGCACAGGTCCTAGGACTGACCCTTGTGGAACCCCGCTTGTCACAGGCGCCCACTATGACACCTTTTCACGTACCATGACTCGTTGTTGCCTCCCTGTCAGATATTCTCTGATCCATTATTGCGACCCCTGAATGGGTCACAATGTATATAATGTATATTACCTGTTCATATAATTTTATATTGCTTATATTTGCGATAATAGCTAAATCGTAAATATATTGCTTTATATTATTATTTGACTTAGTTATATTATTAGGTAGGATGTAACATTTATATATATTATTCAGTGCTTATAGTTCAAGTCGTGATTGTCTAACTACTGTTATTATCGCTCGTTGCTCGTTTCCCTGCCGACTTCTCGGTGTTGTTGGGCAGCAGCAGCATGGAGTCACGTGATAAAGGGAGGGGTGTTCACACCTCGCCTGGAGAAGTCTGTCTGGGCTGCTCACTCTCTGGTCTGTTGGACGTTCTCTGAACAAGACGTGCCTAGCTCTCCCTTGCTGGCCCTTGTTGGAAGATCGTCTCTGTCGCTTTCTTGTTGTTGGTTCTGTGGAACTCTGTTCACAGAACATTGCCTAGACTTAGTGATTTTCGACGTTGTACTGAGGTTGTGTGTCGCATAGACACTCTGAGCAACTCAGGTCCTGAGCTGTAGCTTCTGACCTAACTTGTACTGGTATCTGTGTACTGTCACAGTCGGGGATTTTCTTATGCTGAACTTAGATTCAGTAGTATGGGAGTTTTGTGACTTTTGTGGAGGATCTGCAGATGGTCCCTACTTAGTGTCGTTATATTATCTCCTTGTTTCTGATTGTGTCGCTATTGCTTGCTATATTGTTGTTCGACTTATCAGCCGTTTTATTGTTCAAGCAAGCTGTTCTGATTGCCAGGTTGGTCAAGAAGTTAGTTGATGTGAGGACTTTGTCAGTCACTTGTTTAAGTCTAGTCGAGTCGTGAGACATAGCGAACTACTTAGAGCACTTACACATATACACACAAACTTATTTGAAAATATATGTATTATTAAATGTTAATGTACCAGACGGTACTTAAGACATATAAATGTGATATGTGTCTACAGCACAATACTACTGTACACGAGAGAAGTGATTATTTTGATTATATTCATTACATTAATTTAATTTGATAATATACGCCTAGACAATTTTATTATTAATAAATTTATTAAATTTTAATTTATTTAGTTAGTAGCCTACCAGTTGTAATCCTGAAGCACTAATAATTATTATTGAATTCTAATGGATAATTGGACAAGGATACTGACTACTTGTTACAAAAACCCAGTAACAGGCTGGATGCTAGAAGGGCAGTCCTTTCTAGTATTCACTGGAGATCTCTATGCTTATTAGAAATCGCGTTTTTTTGTAACATCCATTGCAGTGCCTTTCCTGTTATGTGTGCCTGATCCTCTAGCTTTTGCAGTAACCTCTTGTGAGGAACTGTGTCGAAGGCCTTCTTGCAATCCAAGAATATGCAGTGTATCCACCCCTCTCTCTCTTGTTTTACTTCTGTCACCTTGTCATAAAACTCCAGTAGGTTTGTGATACAGGATTTTACTTCCCTGAAACCGTGCTGGTTGTCGATTATACACTTGTTTCTTTCCAGCTGCCCCACCACTCTCCTCCTGATGATGTTCTCCATGACTTTGCATACTATACACGTTAGTGACACAGGTCTGTAGTTTAATGCCTCGTGTCTGTCTCCTTTTCTAAAAATTGGAATTACATTTGCCATCCTCCATACCTCAGGTAGTTGCCTAGTTTCAATGGATGTGATGAAGATCTTCGTTAGTGGTACACTCAGCATCTCTGCTGTGTGTGTGTGTGTGTGTGTGTGTGTGTGTGTGTGTGTGTGTATTTCCCTTTTACAAAGAGTAACGACACAAACGCTATGTAGAAAACAAAATCAGTTCAAACTCTCATATATCTCGTGTATTAGACGGAGTGTCCGTATTCCATACGTGTTCTACGTCGCTATTCGGCTTGTGTTTCATACGTGTCCTGTGTTGTTATTTCTCTTGAGTCAATATGCCTAAAACTGAGGATGGAACGTGGTCCTGAAAGCCAATTTTCTGTGTATATTCAACCGCTGGACACTGGTTCTGATGGACGGTGAATATTTTGCAGAAATAGGAAATGGGAACAAAAAATGGGAATGGAAAGCGGGTATGGAGAATGGGAGTGGCAAATAGGAATGGGAAATGGGAATAGTTGTTATACTTGAACAAGGAACTAGCGGATAGATACTACAACAGTTTGTTAAAGAGCCAGGGATCTGAATGTAGCATGTTTCGGAAGCCTGTCTACATTTCCCGGCACTCTGGTACTTTCTGTGTCACTCTTGTACTTTATCTGGCCCTGTGGTACTTTCCCTGGCACTCTGGTACTTTCTCTAGTGCTCTGTTACTTCCTCTAGCACTCTGGTACTTCTCTGGTACTTCCTCTGGCACTCTGACAATTTCTGTAGCACTCTGGCGTGGTCTGCGTTGAATATTCCTGGTTCAGTCACGCTCACTACCTTGATCTGAATTTTGATCTTCCTGTTTGTACATGTGCTAACGTAACTACGTTGCCTGCCTGTCTGCTTACCTGCCTGCTTGCCTACCTGCCTGCCTGCCTGTCTACCTGTCTACCTGCCTACCTGACTGCTTGCCTGCCTGCCTGTCTGTCTGCCTGCCTTCCTGCCTGTCTGCCTGCCTGCATGCCTGCCTGCCTGCCTGTCTTCCTGCCTACCTGACTGCCTGCCTGCCTGCCTGTCTGCCGGCCTGCCATCCTGCCTGTCTGCCTGCCTGCCTGCCTGCCTGCCTGCCTGCCTGCCTGTCTACCTGCCTACCTGACTGCTTGCCTGCCTGCCTGCCTGCCTACCTGCCTGCCTGCCTGCCTGCCTGCCTGCCTGCCTGCCTGCCTGCCTGTCTGCCTGCCTGCCTACCTGCCTGCCTGCTTGCCTGCCTACCTGCCTGCCTGCCTGCCTGCCTGCCTGCCTACCTGCCTGCCTGCCTGCCTGTCTGCCTGCCTGCCTTGCCTGCCTGCCTGCCTGCCTGCCTGTCTGCCTGCCTACCTGCCTACCTGCCTGCCTGCCTGCCTGCCTGCCTACCTGCCTGCCTGCCTGCCTGCCTGCCTGCCTGCCTGCCTGCCTGCCTACCTGCCTACCTGTCTGCCTGCCTGTCTGCCTGCCTACCTGCCTGCCTGTCTGCCTGCCTGCCTGCCTGCCTGCCTACCTGCCTGCCTGTCTGCCTGCCTGTCTGCCTGCCTACCTGCCTGCCTGTCTGCCTGCCTGCCTGTCTGCCTGCCTACCTGCCTACCTGCCTGCCTGCCTGTCTGCCTGCCTGCCTACTTGCCTGCCTGCCTGCCTGCCTGCCTACCTGCCTGCCTGCCTGCCTGCCTGCCTGCCTGCCTGCCTGCCTCCCTGCCTGCCTGGCTGCCTGCCTGCCTGCCTCCCTGCCTGCCTGACTGCCTGCCTGTCTGCCTGCCTACCTGCCTACCTGCCTGCCTGTCTGCCTGCCTACCTGCCTACCTGCCTGCCTGTCTGCCTGCCTGCCTGCCTACCTGCCTGCCTGTCTGCCTGCCTGCCTGCCTGCCTACCTGCCTGCCTGCCTGCCTGCCTGCCTGCCTGCCTGCCTGCCTACCTGCCTGCCTGTCTGCCTGCCTGCCTGCCTACCTGCCTGCCTGTCTGCCTGCCTGCCTGCCTGCCTACCTGCCTGCCTGTCTGCCTGCCTACCTGCCTACCTGCCTGCCTGTCTGCCTGCCTACCTGCCTACCTGCCTGCCTGTCTGCCTGCCTGCCTGCCTACCTGCCTGCCTGTCTGCCTGCCTGCCTGCCTGCCTGCCTGCCTGCCTGCCTGCCCGCCTGCCTGCCTGCCTGCCTGCTTGCCTGCCTGTCTGTTTGTCTGCCTACCTGCCTACCTGCCTGCCTGCCTGCCTGCCTGCCTGCCTACGTGCCTGTCTGTCTGCCTGCCTGCCTGCCTACGTGCCGTCTGTCTGCCTGCCTGCCTGCCTGCCTACATGCCTGCCTGTCTGCCTGCCTGCCTGCCTACCTGCCTGCCTGCCTGCCTGCCTGCCTGCCTGCCTACCTGCCTGCCTGTCTGCCTGCCTGTCTGCCTGCCTACCTGCCTGCCTGTCTGCCTGCCTGTCTGCCTGCCTACCTACCTACCTACCCAGCTGCCTGCCTACCTACCTTCTTGTCAATTGATGTGTGCCAATGTTTTAATACATATGACAGAGTGTACACATGACTGAGTACAAAGGTGACTGAGTACACGTATAACCGAGTACACAAGTGACTGGCAGTTCAGTTATATAATCTTTGAAAATATTCCACAATTCTCAACCAAACCTCCCACAATGCTCCAGTTTAGACTTACAAGTTAGGATGCAATAAGTGACATAACATCGCAGGTGATGATCCAGGAAGAAAAAACCTCAGGAAGTAATCTAAGTATGTAAATCATTTCGGATTATTATACGCTTGAACCTCGTGAAACTTGAGGTTCAGAGCCTCGTGAAACTTGAGGTTCAGAGCCTCGTGAAACTTGAGACTTCAGAACCTCGTGAAACTTGAATCTTCAGAACCTCGTGAAACTTGAGGTTCAGAGCCTCGTGAAACTTGAGGTTCAGAGCCTCGTGAAACTTAAATCTTCAGAACCTCGTGAAACTTGAGGTTCAGAGCCTCGTGAAACTTGAGGTTCAGAGCCTCGTGAAACTTGAGACTTCAGAACCTCGTGAAACTTGAATCTTCAGAACCTCGTGAAACTTGACGTTTCAGAACCTCGTGAAACTTGAGGTTCCAGAACCTCGTGAAACTTGAGACTTCAGAACCTCGTGAAACTTGAGGTGTCAGAATCTGGTAAAACTTGAAGTTCCAAAAACCTAATGAAACTTGAGGTTTTGGAACCTAGTGAAACTTGACGTTCAGAACCTCGTGAAACTTGAGGTTCAGAACCTCGTGAAACTTGAATCTTCAGAACCTCGTGAAACTTGACGTTTCAGAACCTCGTGAGACTTGAGACTTCAGAACCTCGTGAAACTTGAGGTTCCAGAACCTCGTGAAACTTGAGACTTCAGAACCTCGTGAAACTTGAGGTGTCAGAATCTGGTAAAACTTGAAGTTCCAAAAACCTAGTGAAACTTGACGTTCAGAACCTCGTGAAACTTGAGACTTCAGAACCTCATGAAACTTGAGACTTCAGAACTTCGTGAAACTTGAGGTTTCAGAACCTCGTGAAACTTGAGGCTTCATAACCTCGTAAAACTTGAAGTTTCAAAACTTCGTGAAACTTAAGGTTTCAGAACCTCGTAAAACTTGAGGTTCCAAAACCTAATGAAACTTGAGGTTTCAGAACCTGGTGAAACTTGAGGTTCAGAACCTCGTGAAGCTTGAGGTTTTAAAACCTAATGAAACTTGAGGTTTCAGAACCTAGTGAAACTTGAGGTTCAGAACCTCGTGAAACTTGAGGTTCAGAGCCTCGTGAAACTTGAGGTTCAGAGCCTCGTGAAGCTTGAAGCCTCAGAACCTCGTGAAACTTGAGGTTTCAGAACCTCGTGAAACATGAGGTTGAGAACCTCGTAAAATTTGAGGTTTCAGAACCTCGTGAAACTTGAGGTTTCAGAACCTCGTGAAACTTGAGGTTTCAGAACCTCGTGAAACATGGGGTTTCAGAACCTCGTGAAACTTAAGGTTCTGAACCTCGTGAAACTTAAGTTCTGATGACCTCACAGACCCATTTACATAAATAAGTATTATGTATACGGGTGGGTACAAAAACTCTCCCTGATTTCAAACAGGTATAACATGTAAGTCTATTATAATCTTGATGAAATTGAGACACATGTGCGACATCTGGGTATCTTTACTGTAGACGTTTCGCCATCTAGTGGCTTTATCAATACAAATTCCAGGATATAACTTGAAGACAGGAGAACTATGTACAGAAGATGAGGTAATCAGTCCCTCAACCTAGCAGTAGGTGCGAAGAGCACCGTAGTCGTGGAGATTCTGAAGCAGAAGCAAGGCGCCTGAAGCTTATATAGTAACGTCAGGTGGAAATGGGACGGGTAACAGACGAGGGCATAGTCACTGGTTAGTAACTACAGATGCAGGATATCATTCAGTTTCATGTGGTACAGGGTAGCATTAAAGGCACTCAATGTGGGCCCCTCTGGTTGCTCGGTAAACATCGATGTGATAGTCCAGTTCGGTCCAGACGCCCTGCAGCATATCTGGTGTTGTTATGAGAACTGCTTCAGTGATCAAAATTTTCAGCTCCTCCAGGGTTGCAGGTGGTGATGGTACGTACACTGTGATATTCACGTACCCCCAAAGAAAGAAATCACAAACAGGTCTGGTGACCTCTCAAGCCACTTGCGAGGTCACCGGACCTCGCAGGTTATATGTTATTGCTGTTTGAACTCAGGGAGTGTCTTTATGAACACCCTGTGAGTATATATATATATATATATATATATATATATATATATATATATATATATATATATATATATATATATATATATATATATATATATATATATATATATATATATATATATATATATATATATATATATATATACACTTATATATATTCAATACCCACCAATTTCCGTCCCTACCTACACCCCTCCCTGGAACTTTTCCCTTCTCTTCCCCTCTCTCCCTCCCCTCCCTACTACATTGCAAACTCAACTCTGCAACAGTAGGAATTGAAAAATATAATGAAAAAAGCACAAAATAAACAGTGCAATTAAAAATCTCGTCGCGTGTGCTGGTATGCAACAAACACTGCTCTGATTGGCTCTACCCAGGCTTGACGTCATTTTCTGGGCTCTGATTGGCTCTACCCCGGTGTGGAGTTATTACCTGGGCTCTGATTGGCTCTACTCAGGCATGACGCTATTAAATGAGCTGTGATTGGTTCTACCCTGGTGTGACGTTATTAACTGGGCTCTGATTGGCTCTACCCTGGTCTGACGTTATTATCTGGGATGTGACTGGCTCTACCCTAGCGAAACGATATTACCTGGGCTCTGATTAGATCTACCGTAACGTAAAGCAAATATCTGAGCTCTGATTGGTTCTACACTATCGTGATGTGATTACCTTTGCTCTGATTGGATCTACGCTAGCATGACGTCATTACCTTGGCTCTGATTGGGTCTGACGTGACGTTATCACCTGCGCTCAACATAACGAATTCACCCACCTCTTCAGCGCCAGGTGGTTCTAAGAACCAGCTTAGTGCAATCAGAAGCCAATCAGAAAGATGAGAGCAGGTTATACACAGCGTAATGTGAAGTCTGACATATATTTCTAACATCTGAACTTACTGTACACCATTTGCAACAATACCTGAAGCATGCTTCAGGGAGGTTAACAGTATATGAAGCATGCTTCAGGGAGGTCAACAGTATATGAAGCATGCTTCAGGGAGGTCAACAGTATATGAAGCATGCTTCAGGGAGGTCAACAGTATATGAAGCATGCTTCAGGGAGGTTAACAGTACCTGAATCATGCTTCAGGGGATCAACAATACCTGAAGCATGCTTCAGGGGGTAAACAACACATGAAGCATGCTTCAGGGGGTAAACAACACATGAAGCATGCTTCAGGGGGTCAACAATACCTGAAGCATGCTTCAGGGGATCAACAATACCTGAAGCATGCTTCAGGGGGTCAACAATACCTGAAGCATGCTTCAGGGGGTCAACAATACCTGAAGCATGCTTCAGGGGGTCAACAATACCTGAAGCATGCTTCAGGGGGTCAACAGTACGTGAAGCATGCTCCAGAGTGGTCAAAGTACTGAAGAATGTTTCAGAGGTGTCAACAGTACCCGAAGCATGTTTCAGGACGGCTAAAGTATTGAAGCATGCTTCAGGGCGGTCAACAGTAACTGAAGTATACTTCACGGGGGTCAACAGTACCTGAAGCATGCTTCAGGGAGGTCAACAGCACCTGAAGCATGCTTCCGGGCGGTCAGCAGTACTGAAGCATGCTTCAGGGAGGTCAACAGTACCTGAAGCATGCTTCAGGGAGGTCAGCAGTAGTGAAGCATGCTTCAGGGAGCTCAACGCCCCACCTACCCGGTCCCAGACTAGGCATCCCTACACACGCAAGTGCTGCCTAAACTAAACAGAATACTGAAAAATGTAGTGAATAACGAGAACACTCTGGCGTGTTAGCACACCCATGCATCATACGTTGTGTTGTTTACCAGCTTGAGGCATGAGGGAGTCTGCTGGTCTGAGGTGGTCGTGTTCAAGCCAGCCACCCGCCCTCTGAAGCGTCAGAAGGCCTCAGCACTTAGCTAAGTTAATTCTGGGGTGGTCGACTCGCTGCTAGAAGACTCTGGCCAGCTGTCCTTCCAGCTGGATGAGATGAAGTGCAGCATCCACCACCATCCTGAACATCCATCAACATTCTGAACATTTACCAATATCCCAAACATCCACGAACATCCCGACCATCCATCAGCATCATGAACATCCACCAACATCCTGAGCATCCACCAACATCCCAAACATCCACCAACATCCCAAACAACCACCTACATACCGAGCATCCACCAACATCCCAAACATCCACCAACATCCCAAACATCCACCAACATGCCAAACACCCACCAACATCCCAAACATCCACCAACATACCGAGCATCCACCAACATCCTGAACATCCACCAACATCCCAAACATCCACCAACATCCCAAACATCCACCAACATGCCAAACACCCACCAACATCCCAAACATCCACCAACATACCGAGCATCCACCAACATCCTGAACATCCACCAACATCCCAAACATCCACCAACATGCCAAACTTCCACCAACATACCGAGCATCCACCAACATCCCAAACATCCACCAACATCCCAAACATCCACCAACATGCCGAACATCCACCAACATACCGAGCATCCACCAACATCCCAAACATCCACCAACATCCCAAACATTCACCAACATCCTGAGCATCTGCCAACATCATCAGCATCACCCAGCATCCTCATCTCCGCTCCCCTCCTAGTCAGTGTTATCTCTCTAAATTACGCTTGAAGACCACCATCAGTGCTCCATTAGTGAAGGTCCACATCTCACTAAATATTTCTGCCACAAGCTTTCAACTTTAACAAGAAACACGCTACTAGTACTTAAAATGTTTTCGATCACACTCCCTGGAATTAAGAACATTTTCGAACACACTCCTGGTGTTTGAAACGCGTTCGAATACACTCCCCGGTGCTTAAAGCTTATTCGAACACATCCTTTGGTATTTAGCATGTGAATAAAAACAGTAGTGTTTAATATATGTTTTCAAATACACTTCCTGGTGGTTAGAAGGTGTTTAAACGTATTCCTGGTGATTACAATGTGTTTGAACGCACTTCTTGGTGGTTAGAAGGTGTTCGAACGCAGTTTCTGGTTGTTAGATGTTCGAACGCATTTCTTGGTGGATAGATGTTCGAACGCACTTCCTGGTGGTTAGACGGTGTTCGAACAAACTTCCTTGTGGACAGAAAGTTCAAAGGCACTACCTGGTATTTAAAACATATCCGAACACACTCCGTGGAGTTTACAACATGTACGGTAACCAGGGCCAGATTCTTGGAACAGCTGACTTGTTCTCGTGCCGTGTGACCAAGGATGTTGAACCACTTCCCAGCATCTTTGAATGGCTCGGATAAAACACTCTCAGGTGTTGAGAATGTCTTCAAACATACTCGCTGGTGTTTGGAAAGTGACTCACCACACTCGCACGTGCTCAGAGGATGTCTAAACACTCTCCCTGGTCTTTTAAACGTTCAGATACACTAAGCTGAATAGAAATATGCTTAGTGGGATGAATCTTGCTAGGTCGGCGTGGATCAGCATTTAGCACACTGGCCTGTGAGTTTTAGAAACTTGCTTGCCGTGGGTTCGATTCCCCGCTCCTGCTGCGATATGATGGGAAATGTGTATCGGAAGTATTAAAGACCTACAGGCATTTTAATAATTCTCAGTGTGCGGTTTATACCATTGTACTGAGATGTTTCGTCCTCTGTGATTTGTTGGAGAATTGGTAAAGTCCCTGGGGGGCAGCATCAGCAGCAGCAGCAGCAGCAGCACCAGCACCAGCAACAGCAGCAGCAACACCAGCAACACCAGTAGCAGCAGCAGCACCACCACCACCAGCTGCACCAGCAACAGCAACAGCAGCAGCACTAGCACCAGCACCAGCAACAGCAGCAGCAACACTAGCAACACCAGTAGCAGCAGCAGCAGCAGCAGTAGCAGCAGCAGCAGCAGCACCACCACCACCACCACCACCACCACCACCACCACCACCACCACCACCACCACCACCACCACCACCAGCTGCACCAGCAACAGCAACAGCAGCAGCAAAAGTAGCAACACCAACAGCAGCAGCTGCTAGTATTAATAGTGCTGGTAATGCTGGTGGTGGTGCTGCGTAGTGCTGATAGTGCAAGCACGGGAATGTTGGTAGTGATAGTGGTGTTGGTAGTGCTGGTTGTGCTGGTTGTGCTGGTTGTGCTGGTTGTGCTGGTGGTGAGGTTAGTGCTGGTGGTGCTGGTAGTGCTGGTGGTGCTGGTAGTGATGGTGGTGAGGGTAGTGCTTGTGATGAGAGTAGTGCTGCTGGTGCTGGTAGTGATGGTGGCGAGGGTAGTGCTGATGGTGAGGGTAGTGCTGCTGGTGCTGGTAGTGATGGTGGCGAGGGTAGTGCTGATGGTGAGGGTAGTGCTGCTGGTGCTGGTAGTGATGGTGATGAGGGTAGAGCTGGTGATGAGGGTAGTGCTGCTGGTGCTGGTAGTGATGGTGGCGAGGGTAGTGCTGCTGGTGCTGGTAGTGATGGTGGCGAGGGTAGTGCTGGTGGTGAGGGTAGTGCTGCTGGTGCTGGTAGTGATGGCGGTGAGGGTAGTGCTGGTGATGAGGGTAGTGCTGCTGGTGCTGGTAGTGATGGTGGCGAGGGTAGTGCTGATGGTGAGGGTAGTGCTGCTGGTGCTGGTAGTGATGGTGGCGAGGGTAGAGCTGATGGTGAGGGTAGTGCTGCTGGTGCTGGTAGTGATGGTGGTGAGGGTAGTGCTGGTGATGAGGGTAGTGCTGCTGGTGCTGGTAGTGATGGTGGCGAGGGTAGTGCTGCTGGTGCTGGTAGTGATGGTGGCGAGGGTAGTGCTGGTGGTGAGGGTAGTGCTGCTGGTGCTGGTAGTGATGGCGGTGAGGGTAGTGCTGGTGATGAGGGTAGTGCTGCTGGTGCTGGTAGTGATGGTGGCGAGGGTAGTGCTGATGGTGAGGGTAGTGCTGCTGGTGCTGGTAGTGATGGTGGCGAGGGTAGAGCTGATGGTGAGGGTAGTGCTGCTGGTGCTGGTAATGATGGTGGTGAGGGTAGTGCTGGTGATGAGGGTAGTGCTGCTGGTGCTGGTAGTGATGGTGGCGAGGGTAGTGCTGCTGGTGCTGGTAGTGATGGTGGCGAGGGTAGTGCTGGTGGTGAGGGTAGTGCTGGTGGTGAGGGTAGTGCTGCTGGTGCTGGTAGTGATGGTGGCGAGGGTAGTGCTGATGGTGAGGGTAGTGCTGCTGGTGCTGGTAGTGATGGTGGCGAGGGTAGTGCTGATGGTGAGGGTAGTGCTGCTGGTGCTGGTAGTGATGGTGGTGAGGGTAGTGCTGGTGATGAGGGTAGTGCTGCTGGTGCTGGTAGTGATGGTGGCGAGGGTAGTGCTGGTGGTGAGGGTAGTGCTGCTGGTGCTGGTAGTGATGGTGGTGAGGGTAGTGCTGCTGGTGCTGGTAGTGATGGTGGCGAGGGTAGTGCTGGTGGTGAGGGTAGTGCTGCTGGTACTGGTAGTGATGGTGATGAGGGTAGTGCTGCTGGTGCTGGTAGTGATGGTGGCGAGGGTAGTGCTGATGAAGGGTAGTGCTGCTAGTGCTGGTAGTGATGGTGGCGAGGGTAGTGCTGCTGGTGCTGGAAGTGATGATGGTGAGGGTAGTGCTGCTGGTGCTGGTAGTGATGGTGGTGAGGGTAGTGCTGATGGTGAGGGTAGTGCTGCTGGTGAGGGTAGTGCTGCTTGTGCTGGTAGTACTGCTGGTGAGGGTAGTGCTGCTGGTGCTGGTAGTGATGGTGGTGAGGGTAGTGCTGCTGGTGCTGGTAGTGATGGTGGTGAGGGTAGTGCTGATGGTGAGGGTAGTGCTGCTGGTGCTGGTAGTGCTGCTGGTGAGGGTAGTGCTGCTGGTGCTGGTAGTGCTGCTGGTGAGGGTAGTGCTGCTGGTGCTGGTAGTGCTGGTAGTACTGGTTGTGCTGGTGGTGAGGGTACTGTTGGTGTTGGTGGTGCTAGTAGTGTTGGTAGTGCTGGTAGTGAGGGTACTGTTGGTGTTGGTGGTGCTGGTAGCGCTGGTGGTGCTAGCACGGGAGTGTTGATAGAGATAGTGGTGCTGGCTGTGCTGGTTGTGTTGTGGTGAGGGTAGTGGTGGTGGTGCTGGTAGTGCTGGTAGTGCTGGTTGTGCTGGTGGTGAGGGTAGTGCTGATGGTGCTGGTGGTGCTACTAGTGTTGGTAGTGCTGGTAGTGAGGGTACTGTTGGTGTTGGTGGTGCTGGTAGCGCTGGTGGTGCTAGCACGGGAGTGTTGATAGAGATAGTGGTGCTGGTGGTGCTGCTTGTGTTGTGGTGAGGGTAGTGGTGGTGGTGCTGGTAGTGCTGATTGTGCTGGTGGTGAGGGTAGTGCTGATGGTGTTGGTGGTGCTAGTAGTGCTGGTTGTGTTGTGGTGAGGGTAGTGCTGGTGGTGCTGGTAGTGCTGGGTGTGCTGGTGGTGAGGGTAGTGCTGGTGGTGCTGGTCGTGCCGGCGGTAAGGGTAATGCTGATGGTGTTGGTGGTACTGGTAGTTCTGGTGGTAAGGGTAGTGCTGATGGTGCTCGTGGTGCTGGTTGTACTGGTGGTGAGGTTAGGTCTGGTGGTGCTGGTAGCGCTGGTGGTGCTGGTAGTGCTGCTGGTAAGGGTAGTGCTGATGGTGCTAGCGACAGATAAGGGAAGGTTCCAGCACCCATCGATTGGTTAAACAGTGTAGCAGGTGGCCAGAATTCACTAACCTCACTGAGGCCATGTTGCTGGCAGTACTGTTGATGGTGGTGGTTGATGGTAGTACTGTTGATGGTGGTGGTTGGTGGTAGTACTGTTGATGGTGGTGGTTGGTGGTAGTACTGTTGATGGTGGTGGTTGGTGGTAGTACTGTTGATGGTGGTGGTTGGTGGTAGTACTGTTGATGGTGGTGGTTGGTGGTAGTACTGTTGATGGTGGTGGTTGGTGGTAGTACTGTTGATGGTGGTGGTTGGTGGTAGTACTGTTGATGGTGCTGGTTGGTGGCAGTACTGTTGATGGTGGTGGTTGGTGGTAGTACTGTTGATGGTGGTGGATGGTGGTAGTACTGTTGATGGTGGTGGTTGGTGGTAGTACTGTTGATGGTGGTGCTTGGTGGTAGTACTGTTGATGGTGGTGGTTGGTGGTAGTACTGTTGATGGTGGTGGTTGGTGGAAGTACTGTTGATGGTGGTGGTTGGTGGAAGTACTGTTGATGGTGGTGGTTGGTGTACTGTTGATGGTGGTGGTTGGTGGTAGTACTGTTGATGGTGGTGGTTGGTGGTAGTACTGTTGATGGTGGTGGTTGTACTGTTGATGGTGGTGGTTGGTGGCAGTACTGTTGATGGTGGTGGTTGGTGGAAGTACTGTTGATGGTGGTGGTTGGTGGTAGTACTGTTGATGGTGGTGGTTGGTGGTAGTACTGTTGATGGTGGTGGTTGGTGGTAGTACTGTTGATGGTGGTGGTTGGTGGTAGTACTGTTGATGGTGGTGGTTGGTGGTAGTACTGTTGATGGTGGTGGTTGGTGGTAGTACTGTTGATGGTGGTGGTTGGTGGTAGTACTGTTGATGGTGGTGGTTGGTGGTAGTACTGTTGATGGTGGTGGTTGGTGGTAGTACTGTTGATGGTGGTGGTTGGTGGTAGTACTGTTGATGGTGGTGGTTGGTGGTAGTACTGTTGATGGTGGTGGTTGGTGGTAGTACTGTTGATGGTGGTGGTTGGTGGAAGTACTGTTGATGGTGGTGGTTGGTGGTAGTACTGTTGATGGTGGTGGTACTGTTGATGGTGTACTGTTGATGGTGGTGGTTGGTGGTAGTACTGTTGATGGTGGTGGTTGGTGGTAGTACTGTTGATGGTGGTGGTTGGTGGTAGTACTGTTGATGGTGGTGGTTGGTGGTAGTACTGTTGATGGTGGTGGTTGGTGGTAGTACTGTTGATGGTGGTGGTTGGTGGTAGTACTGTTGATGGTGGTGGTTGGTGGTAGTACTGTTGATGGTGGTGGTTGGTGGTAGTACTGTTGATGGTGGTGGTTGGTGGAAGTACTGTTGATGGTGGTGGTTGGTGGAAGTACTGTTGATGGTGGTGGTTGGTGGTAGTACTGTTGATGGTGGTGGTTGGTGGTAGTACTGTTGATGGTGGTGGTTGGTGGTAGTACTGTTGATGGTGGTGGTTGGTGGTAGTACTGTTGATGGTGGTGGTTGGTGGTAGTACTGTTGATGGTGGTGGTTGGTGGTAGTACTGTTGATGGTGGTGGTTGGTGGTAGTACTGTTGATGGTGGTGGTTGGTGGTAGTACTGTTGATGGTGGTGGTTGGTGGTAGTACTGTTGATGGTGGTGGTTGGTGGTAGTACTGTTGATGGTGGTGGTTGGTGGTAGTACTGTTGATGGTGGTGGTTGGTGGTAGTACTGTTGATGGTGGTGGTTGGTGGTAGTACTGTTGATGGTGGTGGTTGGTGGTAGTACTGTTGATGGTGGTGGTTGGTGGTAGTACTGTTGATGGTGGTGGTTGGTGGTAGTACTGTTGATGGTGGTGGTTGGTGGTAGTACTGTTGATGGTGGTGGTTGGTGGTAGTACTGTTGATGGTGGTGGTTGGTGGTAGTACTGTTGATGGTGGTGGTTGGTGGTAGTACTGTTGATGGTGGTGGTTGGTGGTAGTACTGTTGATGGTGGTGGTTGGTGGTAGTACTGTTGATGGTGGTGGTTGGTGGAAGTACTGTTGATGGTGGTGGTTGGTGGTAGTACTGTTGATGGTGGTGGTTGGTGGTAGTACTGTTGAGGGTGGTGGTTGGTGGAATGTACTGTTGATGGTGGTGGTTGGTGGTAGTACTGTTGATGGTGGTGGTTGGTGGAAGTACTGTTGATGGTGGTGGTTGGTGGTAGTACTGTTGATGGTGGTGGTTGGTGGTAGTACTGTTGATGGTGGTGGTTGGTGGTAGTACTGTTGATGGTGGTGGTTGGTGGTAGTACTGTTGATGGTGGTGGTTGGTGGTAGTACTGTTGATGGTGGTGGTTGGAGGTAGTACTGTTGATGGTGGTGGTTGGTGGTAGTACTGTTGATGGTGGTGCTTGGTGGTAGTACTGTTGATGGTGGTGGTTGGTGGTAGTACTGTTGATGGTGGTGGTTGGTGGTAGTACTGTTGATGGTGGTGGTTGGTGGTAGTACTGTTGATGGTGGTGGTTGGTGGTAGTACTGTTGATGGTGGTGGTTGGTGGTAGTACTGTTGATGGTGGTGGTTGGTGGTAGTACTGTTGATGGTGGTGGTTGGTGGTAGTACTGTTGATGGTGGTGGTTGGTGGTAGTACTATTGATGGTGGTGGTTGGTGGTAGTACTGTTGACGGTGGTGGTTGGTGGTAGAACTGTTGATGGTGGTGGTTGCTGGTAGTACTGTTGATGGTGGTGGTTGGTGGTAGTACTGTTGATGGTGGTGGTTGGTGGTAGTACTGTTGATGGTGGTGGTTGGTGGTAGTACTGTTGATGGTGGTGGTTGGAGGTAGTACTGTTGATGGTGGTGATTGGTGGTAGTACTGTTGATGGTGGTGGTTGGTGGTAGTACTGTTGATGGTGGTGGTTGGTGGTAGTACTGTTGATGGTGGTGGTTGGTGATAGTACTGTTGATGGTGGTGGTTGGTGGTAGTATTGTTGATGGTGGTGGTTGGTGGTAGTACTTGTTGCAACCCTTGAATGGGTTACAATGTATATTATGTATATATATTATATAAATATTACCTTTTCATATAATTTTATATTGCTTATATTTGCGATAATAGCTAAATCGTAAATATATTGCTTTATATTATTTTTTGAGTTAGTTATGTTGTTAGGTAGGATGTAATACATATATTATGTGCTCAAAGTTCAAGTCTTGATTGTCTAACTACTGTAATTATCGCTCTTTGCTCGTTACTCTGCCGGCTTCTTGTTGTTGCTGGGCAGTACTGTCCACGGAGCTATCACGTGATCGAGGTGGGGGGGTTTCCTCACCTCGCCTGAAGTATTCAGTCTGGTCTAGACTCTCTTGGTGGTTGGACGTATTCCAGACAAGTGCCTAACTCTTACTTGTTGGCCCTTGTTGGAAGATCGTCTCTTGTCTCATTATTATTGTTAGTTCTGGAGACTCTGTTCACAGAACATTGTATAGACTTAGTGATTTTCGACGTTGTACTGAGGTTGTGTGTCGCTTAGACACTCTGAGCAACTCAGGTCCTGAGCTGTAGCTTCTGACCTAACTTGTACTGGTATCTGTGTACTGTCACAGTCGGGGATTTTCTTATGCGAGTTTTGTGACTTTTGTGGAGGATCTGCAGATGGACCCTACTTAGTGTCGTTATATTATCTCCTTGATCCTGATTGTGTCGCAGTCGCTTGTTGTATTCCTATTGGGCTTAGCATTCTTTTTATTGTTCAAGCAGACTGTTCTGATTCCCAGTTGGTCAAGAAGTTAGTTTATGAGAGGACTTTGTCAGTCACTTGTTTAAGTCTAGTCGAGTCGTGAGACATAGCGAACTACTTAGAGCACTTACACACATACTAACAAACTTGTACATATTTGTAATATCTTATTAAATGTTAATGTACCAGACGATACTTTAGAATTATAAATGTGATATGTGCTTTCAGCACAATACTATTGTATAAGAGAAAAGTTATTATTATTATTTTGATTATTATTAATTTAATTTAATTTGATAATATACCTATAGACTTAATAAATGTATTAAATTTTAATTTCTCTAGTTAGTAGCCTACCAGTTGTAATCCTGAAGCACTAATAATTATTATTGAATTCTAATGGATAATTGGACCAGGATACTGACTAATTGTTACGAAAACCCAGTAACAGGCTGGATGCTAGAAGGGCAGTCCTTTCTAGTATTACCTGGAGATCTCTAAGCTTTTAGAATCGCGTTTTTTTGTAACAGTACTGTTGATGGTGGTGGTTGGTGGTAGTACTGTTGATGGTGGTGGTTGGTGGTAGTACTGTTGATGGTGGTGGTTGGTGGTAGTACTGTTGATGGTGGTGGTTGGTGGTAGTACTGTTGATGGTGGTGGTTGGTGGTAGTACTGTTGATGGTGGTGGTTGGTGGTAGTACTGCTGACGGTGGTGGTTGGTGGTAGTACTGTTGATGGTGGTGGTTGGTGGTAGTACTGTTGACGGTGGTGGTTGGTGGTAGTACTGTTGATGGTGGTGGTTGGTGGTAGTACTGTTGATGGTGGTGCTTGGTGGTAGTACTGTTGACGGTGGTGGTTGGTGCTAGTACTGTTGATTGTGGTGGTTGGTGGTAGTACTGCTGACGGTGGTGGTTGGTGGTAGTACTGTTGATGGTGGTGGTTGGTGGTAGTACTGTTGATGGTGGTGCTTGGTGGTAGTACTGTTGACGGTGGTGGTTGGTGGTAGTACTGTTGATGGTGGTGGTTGGTGGTAGTACTGTTGATGGTGGTGGTTGGTGGTAGTACTGTTGATGGTGGTGCTTGGTGGTAGTACTGTTGATGGCGGTGGTTGGTGCTAGTACTGTTGATGGTGGTGGTTGGTGGTAGTACTGTTGATGGTGCTGGTTGGTGGTAGTACTGCTGACGGTGGTGGTTGGTGGTAGTACTGTTGATGGTGGTCCTTGGTGGTAGTACTGTTGATGGTGGTGGTTGGTGGTAGTACTGTTGATGGTGGTGCTTGGTGGTAGTACTGTTGATGGTGGTGGTTGGTGGTAGTACTGTTGATGGTGGTGGTTGGTGGTAGTACTGTTGACGGTGGTGGTTGGTGGTAGTACTGTTGATGGTGGTGGTTGGTGGTAGTACTGTTGATGGTGGTGGTTTGTGGTAGTACTGTTGACGGTGGTGGTTGGTGGTAGAACTGTTGATGGTGGTGGTTGGTGGTAGTACTGTTGATGGTGGTGGTTGGTGGTAGTACTGTTGATGGTGGTGGTTGGTGGTAGTACTGTAGATGGTGGTGGTTGCTGGTAGTACTGGTGGTGGCGGTGATGGCGGTAGTGGTCGTGATGGTGGTAGTGGTGATGTTGGTGGCGATGGTGGTAGAGATGGTGGTGGTGATTGTGGTGGCGGTGGTAGCGATGGTGGTAGAGGTGGTGGTGGCGGTGGTGGTGGTGGTGGTTGCTGGTCATTGCTCCTGGTGGTGGTGGCGGTACTGGTAGTGATGTTGGTGGTGGTAGTTGTGGTGGTGATGGTGGTGAAGATGGTGCTCGTAGTGATGGTAGTGGTGATGGTGGTGATCATAGTGATGGTGGTAGTGTTGGTGATGGTGGTGGTTGCTGGTCATTGTCCCTGCCGTTGGAGGTGAATGAGAGGGAGTTAGTGGTTGTTGTTGGTGGTAGTGGCTCTTGGTGGTTGTTGTTGGTGGTAGTGGCTCTTGGTGGTTGTTGTTGGTGGTAGTGGCTCTTGGTGGTTGTTGTTGGTGGTAGTGGCTCTTGGTGGTTGTTGTTGGTGGTAGTGGCTCTTGGTGGTTGTTACTGGTGGTAGTGGCTCTTGGTGGTTGTTACTGGTGGTAGTGGCTCTTGGTGGTTGTTACTGGTGGTAGTGGCTCTTGGTGGTTGTTACTGGTGGTAGTGGCTCTTGGTGGTTGTTACTGGTGGTAGTGGCTCTTGGTGGTTTTTACTGGTGGTAGTGGCTCTTGGTGGTTGTTACTGGTGGTAGTGGCTCTTGGTGGTTGTTACTGGTGGTAGTGGCTCTTGGTGGTTGTTACTGGTGGTAGTGGCTCTTGGTGGTTGTTACTGGTGGTAGTGGCTCTTGGTGGTTGTTACTGGTGGTAGTGGCTCTTGGTGGTTGTTGCTGGTGGTAGTGGCTCTTGGTGGTTGTTACTGGTGGTAGTGGCTCTTGGTGGTTGTTGTTGGTAGTAGTGGCTCTTGGTGGTTTTTACTGGTGGTTGTGGCTCTTGGTGGTTGTTGTTGGTGGTAGTGGCTCTTGGTGGTTGTTACTGGTGGTAGTGGCTCTTGGTGGTTGTTACTGGTGGTAGTGGCTCTTGGTGGTTGTTGTTGGTGGTAGTGGCTCTTGGTGGTTGTTACTGGTGGTAGTGGCTCTTGGTGGTTGTTGTTGGTGGTAGTGGCTCTTGGTGGTTGTTACTGGTGGTAGTGGCTCTTGGTGGTTGTTACTGGTGGTAGTGGCTCTTGGTGGTTGTTACTGGTGGTAGTGGCTCTTGGTGGTTGTTACTGGTGGTAGTGGCTCTTGGTGGTTGTTGTTGGTGACAGAATAAGAGGGAGTTAATATCAGTGATTAAATTATGCCACATGAAATACTAAAGGAAAAACTGGAAGACGAAAATGAGAGAGAGAGAGAGAGAGAGAGAGAGAGAGAGAGAGAGAGAGAGAGAGAGAGAGAGAGAGAGAGAGAGAGAGAGAGAGAGAGAGAGAGAGAGAGAGAGTGAGAGAGAGAGAGAGAAAATAGGACGGAGAAGAGATAACAAAACAATAGTGTGTCAGGTTAGACAAGGATAACACTCGTTCCTTCACTCTGGATGACAATTCACATTATTCATTACTTTCAATAACTCAACATGACCCAGGATCTGGCAGTGCTTAATTACCATTATTAATCTAGACCAGCATCACCTTCAGTGTGGTCACTGTTTAATTACCATTAATAATCTAATACAGCATTACCTTCAGTGTGGTCACTGCTTAATTACCATTATTAATCTAGACCAGCATCACCCTCAGTGTGGTCACCGTAATTACAGCATTACCTTCAGTGTGGTCACTGCTTAATTACCATTATTAATCTAGACCAGCATCACCCTCAGTGTGGTCACTGCTTAATTACCATCATTAATTTAACCCAGCATCACCGTCAGTGTGGTCACTGCTTAATTACCATTATTAATTTAACCCAGCATCACCCTCAGTGTGGTCACTGCTTAATTACCATTATTAATTTAACCCAGCATCACCCTCAGTGTGGTCACCGTTTAATTACCATTATTAATTTAACCCAGCATCACCCTCAGTGTGGTCACTGCTTAATTACCATTATTAATTTAACCCAGCATCACCCTCAGTGTGGT
>NC_091351.1:9730115-9735115 GCF_038502225.1 Cherax quadricarinatus
TTTGATGTAGTTATGTTGTTAGGTAGGATGTAACATATTATGTGCTCAGTTCAAGTCTTGATTGTCTAACTACTGTAATTATCGCTCTTTGCTTGTTTCCCTGCCGGCTTCTTGTTGGGCAGCGACAGCAACCCACGGAGCTATCACGTGATCGAGGAACGGGTGTCCTCACCTCGCCTGAAGTATTCAGTCTGCTCTAGACTCTCTTGGTGGTCGGACAGATTGTCTGTCTCATTATTCTTGTTAGTTCTGTAGAACTCTGTTCACAGAACATTGTATAGACTTAGTGATTTTCGACGTTGTACTGAGGTTGTGTGTCACATAGACACTCGAAACATCTCAGGTCCTGAGCTGTAGCTTCTGACCTAATTTGTACTGGTATCCGTGTATTATCACAGTCGGGGATTTTCTTATGCTGAACTTAGATTCAGTAGTATGGGAGTTTTGTGACTTTTGTGGAGGATCTGCTGATGGTCCCTACTAGCTGTCGTTATATTATCTCCTTGTTCCTGATTCTGTGTCGCAGTTGCTTGTTGTATTGCTATTGGGCTTAGCATTCTTTTTGTTGTTCAAGCAGACTGTTCTGGTTGCCAGTCGGTCAAGAAGTTAGTTTATTTGAGGACTTTGTCAGTCACTTGTTTAAGTCTAGTCGAGTCGTGAGACATAGTGAACTACTTAGAGCACTTACACACATACACAAACTTGTACATATTTGTAATATCTTAAATGTTAATGTACCAGACGGTACTTAAGAATTATAAATGTGATATGTGCTTTCAGCACAATACTTTTGTATACGGGAGAGATTAATATTATTTTGATTATTGTGATTAATTTAATTTAATTTAATTTGAGGGCAATGTGTGGTGTGAATATAATGCAGAGAATTCGTAGTTTGGAAGTTAGGAGGAGGTGCGGTGATAAAGGGTAATAATAATAATAACCTCTAGACTTAATAAATTTATTAAATTTTAATTTCTCTAGTTAGTAGCCTACCAGTTGTAATCCTGAAGCACTATTGAATAATACTGAATTCTAATGGATAATTGGACAAGGATACTGACTACTTGTTACGAAAACCCAGTAACAGGCTGGATGCTAGAAGGGCAGTCCTTTCTAGTATTCACTGGAGATCTCTAAGCTTTTAGAATCTCGTTTTTTGTAACAAATGGGGGCCTGTCCGGGAGGCTCTTGATCCAAGGTGTTGGAGAAATTGTCCAGTTTGACATACTATTAACTCTATGATCAAACACTTTGAGTACTTTCCTAATCTGAAGACTTTGAGTTTAGTCTTGTACAACATACCAGGTGGATGTATGTACCTGACTGAGTCTCTTGATCCAAGGAGATGGAAATACTGTTTATGAGTTCTAGCTCTAAGACAACCAACACTAAAATTCCTATCAGGATTATAGTTTCCAATAATCACTCTCTCGTAGTACAAATATTTTCGTGATGTATGCTAAAGTGAAACAGTTAATTGATACTCTGACTTTGTCTGAGTTAAGTACATTAAAACTTCAGACGTGTTGGCGAGTAGCCAAATATCTCGGTGTGACGTATAACAGGAATTACACCACAGAAACTGTCAGAGCGTTAATTAAAGATATATTGTTTCCTGCTCATACAGATATGTCTGATTATGATTCAGATTCAGAAAGCCTAGTGTCACAATTAGGAAGTATGACTCTATTTGATGAAGATGAAAGAGCAACTAGAGCAGAAGTGAGCCTAGTGTCTGAGCCTAGTGTAGCTCAGTTCTCGCTCAGTCCTTTCCTCACTGACACAATAGTACAGAGTATAGCTGGTAGTATGACTAAGCCTCACGCAAGTACTGAGTATGCTACACCTGTATCTACTTATCCTAGACCAGATCTAGACTCTCTAGAGACGGCTGGATGAGGTGTCCGACCTATGGAACGTCCAGACCACGTTAGATTCCTTACTCCTCCATTACCCACTGGTCCTATCTCTCAAGAACAGTTTGAGAGGTTTGAACACCTCATTATGTTGCAGACTGCACAAACAGAGGCACAGAGGAAATTGAACGAAGAAGATTTCCAGAGAGAAAATATTCATCTTGGAAGACAACAGACTGATAGATCACAGGACACATTTAATGTGCAGAAAGCTGCATCAATGGTTCCTAAGTTTTTTGAAAGTGACTTAGATACCTATTTTGATGTGTTTGAGAACCAGGCACGTGCTATGAACTGGCCACGTAAGCACTGGGCAACCTTGTTGCATACAGCTTTGACAGGAAGAGCTCAAACTTGTACTGCTGCTTTACCATTTGCTAAGTACATTAGTTATGATGCTGTCAAACAAACTATTCTAGAGACATTTAACTTGTTACCTGTAAGTTATCAAAGAGCATTTCGTACGTTACAACGACGACAAGATCAAACCTGTGTAGAGTTTGCTCGTGAGAAAAAAGTTGCTTTTGAGAGATGGTCTAGAGCTGCCAAGTGTAACAACTACGACAGCCTTGTTCAGTTGTTACTACACGACGAGTTTAACAACTGTATGCCTGCTGACATACAAGAATATCTGATCGATCATACTACCTCGGATATTCTGGAAACTGCAGCATTAGCAGACAATTACGAGATTTCTCACAAACTTGTACGTACTAAAACACAGAGAAACAAGGTAACTAAAAATTGTCCTAGAAGTTGGCAACCTAAATCAGCTGCTCATTGCCGGCCTGATGTACCTGCTACTGTAACTTCTCGTACCTTTACCAGGAAAACTCACAATCCTGAATCTGTCTCTGTGGCTAGACAGAAATCTGATATCGAGAAGAAGAAAACGTCAGTCTACCTGACATCTCTAGAGGTATAGAGGTTCGTTTAGAAAATTCAGTGATTCTACAATCACTAGACGATTTTCTTAGTAATCTTGGAATTGATAAACCTGGTGATATTAAAAACATGATTTTGCATTTCCCTGAATTGTTCAGTGATGTTCCTAAACGTTGTACTCTAGGTGTACATGACGTTGATGTACAGGGAGCATCACCCATTAAGCAATCACCATATAGGATGAGTCCAACAAAGCATAAAGCATTGAGAGAAGAGGTTGATTTTCTGTTATCTCACGGACTTATTGAGCGCAGTAAAAGTCCATGGGCATATCCCTGTATTTTAGTGCCTAAACGCGACGGTAGTTTCAGGATGTGCACTGATTACAGGAAAGTGAACTCTGTCACCTTGCCTGATGGTTATCCTCTACCTCGCATTGACGACCTTATTGACCGTGTGTCAGGAGCCCAGTTTGTCAGCCGTTTAGATCTCTTACGAGGCTATTATCAAGTCCCGCTTACTGAACGTGCTCAAGAAATATCTGCTTTTACTGTTCAAGATGGATTGTTTAACTACCTCGTCACCCCCTTCGGCCTATGTAAAGCGGCTTCTTCATTCCAACGTATAATGAACGAGTTGACCCACAACTTAGAAGGAGTAGAAGCCTACCTTGACGACTTAGTGGTGTACAGTGACGAGTGGGAACAGCACTTGACGCGTCTCAGAGCATTGTTTGAGAGAATGGCGCACTACAACTTCACTGTTAACTTAGCTAAATGTAGTTTTGGTCAAGCCAAGATTACCTATCTAGGGTTTTGTATCGGCCAAGGTGAGGTTGCTCCTATTGAGGCTAAGGTTCGTGCAATTTCTGAATTTCCAGTGCCACAGGATAGGAAGGGAGTACAGAGATTCCTGGGTATGGCAGGATATTATCGCAGGTTCTGTCCAAACTTTTCTCAGATTGCAGCTCCTCTCACTGAGCTTACTAGTAGCAAAGTTCAGTTCACCTGGACTAGAGATTGTTCAGACTCGTTCAAAAGATTGAAACGTTTGTTCTCCTCTGCTCCTGTGTTGAAAAGTCCTAATTTCAATCTTCCCTTCCTTTTACATATAGATGCGAGTGGCTATGCAGTGGGTGCTGTGCTGCTCCAACAGTCAACATCCACTGACATTCTCCATCCTATATGTTACTATTCATCTAAGCTTAAATGACACCAGAAAAATTATGCCACTATTGAGAAAGAGGCTCTAGCTCTTGTGGTGTCCTTGGAACATTTTGAAGTGTATTTGGGCACTTCCCCATTTAAAATTAACGTTTTTTCAGACCACAATCCATTCACCTACATAAACACTATGAAAAGTAAAAATGCTAGGATCATGAGGTGGGCCCTCAGAATCCAACCTTATTCTATTAGTATAAAACACATAAGTGGTCATTGTAATGTAATTGCTGACGCTCTGTCACGTCCTTAATAATTATCAGTTACATTAAATTAACGTAATTTTATGCCCAAATACCTTTTGTTACTTGCTATGTCAAATTCAGTAAAGTAACGTAATCCCTCCAGCCCATATTAACTATGTATACTCATGTCATGTCTAATTATTATATTTATATATTCACAGTATTGTTGTGTGAGGAGGAGACATAAGCTGAGTGTTGAGTGGGTAGTGTGGTGTGGGTGATGTACTGCGTGACGCAACACTGTCCTGACGCAGACCCCCCCCTTCACTACACACCTTAAGCTGTTTCATACTCAGATGTCCATACTGCATAGCATTCCACAACCACTACTTAAGAGTGGAATGCAGTCTCCTCTACTGTGATCGAGCCTCACAGTGCCCTGCTCATCTACGCTATCCTGTCTCTACACTGATGTACATAACCTCGAGTATGCAGAGATACGATACTGTGTACTGCCCTAATACTGGGGGCATATCCTAGTGACGGACGCTGTGAAATTGTAGAGGTGCTTGGCACAAGAGACTGATTAATTTTTATATTATATTGTTAGTAATGTAACCTGAGTAATCAGTAATAATGTGAAAGACATTAATGCAACTCCTAGTGCGACCGTCTGTCGTGTTGGGGGGGTGTTGCAACCCCTGAATGGTTGCAATGATTATGTATATATATATAATTATTACCTTTTTATTTAATTTTATATTGCTTATATTTGCAATAATTGCTAAATC
>NC_091351.1:9740115-9747615 GCF_038502225.1 Cherax quadricarinatus
ATAATCGAACTTATTGATATTTAAAACTCTCCAAACGCTGTTAATTTTTTTTTATCTTAGTTCATAGTGGTCAGGTCCCCCTCTACCCCGTTAAACCTAACATTAAACAGGAGGTCAGGTCCCCCTCTACCCCGTTAAACCTAACATTAAACAGGAGGTCAGGTCCCCCTCTACCCCGTTAAACCTAACATTAAACAGGAGGTCAGGTCCCCCTCTACCCCGTTAAACCTAACATTAAACAGGAGGACAGGTCCCCCTCTACCCCGTTAAACCTAACATTAAACAGGAGGTCAGGTCCCCCTCTACCCCGTTAAACCTAACATTAAACAGGAGGTCAGGTCCCCCTCTACCCCGTTAAACCTAACATTAAACAGGAGGTCAGGTCCCCCTCTACCCCGTTAAACCTAACATTAAACAGGAGGACAGGTCCCCCTCTACCCCGTTAAACCTAACATTAAACAGAAGGTCAGGTCCCCCTCTACCCCGTTAAACCTAACATTAAACAGGAGGTCAGGTCCCCCTCTACCCCGTTAAACCTAACATTAAACAGGAGGACAGGTCCCCCTCTACCCCGTTAAACCTAACATTAAACAGAAGGTCAGGTCCCCCTCTACCCCGTTAAACCTAACATTAAACAGGCAGGCTGTTCACCTGGCAGTAAACAGGTCCGTTGTTCACTTTACAGTAAGCGTTGTAGGATGAGTTGTAGAGGTGTGAAATGAGTTGAAGAGGTAAGGGAATGAGTTGAAAAGGTGTGGCATTGATTCATAGTGGAATGGTAGTGAATTGCAGTGGAGTGGCAGTAGCCTAAGTCTTGTACCTGACCCAGGTGCCACTGTGAGTGCCATAAGTGACCACTACTGAGTGCCACTGTGCCGCAAGTGACCACAAGCTAAGTGCCACAAGTGACCACTACCTAAGTACCACTGTAGTGCCACAAGTGACCACCTGAGTGCCACTGTGAGTGAGTGTCACGAGTGACCACTACCTCAGCACCTATAAAATATCTTTCCTGGTTGTAAATTTGGTACAGTGCTCGTTAGAGGGAATAAAGTCTTAAGTCGCAATGAGCAGACGTGGGTAGACTTACTAGGCCAGGGGAAGGAGGGTTATAAGGTGAAGGGGGGTATAAGGGGAAAGGGGTAAAGGGGAAAAGGGGAAAAGGGGGAAAGGGGTAAAGGGGGAAAGGGGTAAAGGGGGAAAGGGGTAAAGGGGGAAAGGGGTAAAGGGGGAAAGGGGTAAAGGGGAAAAGGGGTCAAGGAGGAAAGGGGGGAGAGATCATGCCCACTAAGCTGCCGGTAGCTTTAACGGAACTTGAGTAGGCAATTACCTTGATTGATGCTGAAGTTACAAGCTGACATAATTATCTTGGCTGCTGCTAAAGTTACAAACTGACATAATTACCTGGGCTGCTGCTGAAGTTATAAGCTGACACAATTATCTTGGCTGCTGCTGAAGTTACAAACTGACATAATTACCTGGGCTGCTGCTGAAGTTATAAGCTGACACAATTATCTTGGCTGCTGCTGAAGTTACAAACTGACATAATTACCTGGGCTGCTGCTGAAGTTATAAGCTGACACAATTATCTTGGCTGCTGCTGAAGTTACAAACTGACATAATTACCTGGGCTGCTGCTGAAGTTATAAGCTGACACAATTATCTTGGCTGCTGCTGAAGTTACAAACTGACATAATTACCTGGGCTGCTGCTGAAGTTACAAGCTGACATAATTATCTTGGCTGCTGCTGAAGTTACAAACTGACATAATTACCTGGGATGCTGCTGAAGTTACAAGCTGACATAATTATCTTGGCTGCTGCTGAAGTTACAAACTGACATAATTACCTGGGATGCTGCTGAAGTTACAAGCTGACATAATTATCTTGGCTGCTGCTGAAGTTACAAACTGACATAATTACCTGGGCTGCTGCTGAAGTTACAAGCTGACATAATTATCTTGGCTGCTGCTGAAGTTATAAGCTGACATAATTACCTGGGCTGCTGCTGAAGTTACAAACTGACATAATTACCTGGGCTGCTGCTGAAGTTATAAGCTGACATAATTACCTGGGCTGCTGCTGAAGTTACAAACTGACATAATTACCTGGGCTGCTGCTGAAGTTATAAGCTGACATAATTACCTGGGCTGCTGCTGAAGTTACAAACTGACATAATTACCTGGGCTGCTGCTGAAGTTATAAGCTGACATAATTATCTTGGCTGCTGCAGAAGTTACAAACTGACATAATTACCTGGGCTGCTGCTGAAGTTACAAGCTGACATAATTATCTTGGCTGCTGCTGAAGTTATAAGCTGACATAATTACCTGGGCTGCTGCTGAAGTTACAAACTGACATAATTACCTGGGCTGCTGCTGAAGTTATAAGCTGACATAATTACCTGGGCTGCTGCTGAAGTTACAAACTGACGTAATTACCTGGGCTGCTGCTGAAGTTACAAACTGACATAATTACCTGGGCTGCTGCTGAAGTTATAAGCTGACATAATTACCTGGGCTGCTGCTGAAGTTACAAACTGACATAATTACCTGGGCTGCTGCTGAAGTTATAAGCTGACATAATTACCTGGGCTGCTGCTGAAGTTATAAACTGACATAATTACCTGGGCTGCTGCTGAAGTTACAAACTAGCATAATTACCTGGGCTGCTGCTGAAGTTACAAACTGACATAATTACCTGGGCTGCTGCTGAAGTTACAAGCTGACATAATTACCTGGGCTGCTGCTGAAGTTACAAGCTGACATAATTACCTGGGCTGCTGCTGAAGTTACAAGCTGACATAATTACCTGGGCTGCTGCTGAAGTTACAAGCTGACATAATTACCTGGGCTGCTGCTGAAGTTACAAACTAACATAATTACCTGGGCTGCTGCTGAAGTTACAAGCTGACATAATTACCTGGGCTGCTGCTGAAGTTACAAGCTGACATAATTACCTGGGCTGCTGCTGAAGTTATAAGCTGACATAATTACCTGGGCTGCTGCTGAAGTTACAAGCTGACATAATTACCTGGGCTGCTGCTGAAGTTACAAGCTGACATAATTACCTGGGCTGCTGCTGAAGTTATAAGCTGACATAATTACCTGGGCTGCTGCTGAAGTTAAAAACTAACATAATTACCTGGGCTGCTGCTGAAGTTACAAGCTGACATAATTACCTGGGCTGCTGCTGAAGTTACAAGCTGACATAATTACCTGGGCTGCTGCTGAAGTTATAAGCTGACATAATTACCTGGGCTGCTGCTGAAGTTACAAGCTGACATAATTACCTGGGCTGCTGCTGAAGTTATAAGCTGACATAATTACCTGGGCTGCTGCTGAAGTTATAAGCTGACATAATTACCTGGGCTGCTGCTGAAGTTACAAACTAACATAATTACCTGGGCTGCTGCTGAAGTTATAAACTGACATAATTACCTGGGCTGCTGCTGAAGTTACAAACTGACATAATTACCTGGGCTGCTGCTGAAGTTACAAGCTGACATAATTACCTGGGCTGCTGCTGAAGTTACAAACTGACATAATTACCTGGGCTGCTGCTGAAGTTATAAGCTGACATAATTACCTGGGCTGCTGCTGAAGTTATAAACTGACATAATTACCTGGGCTGCTGCTGAAGTTACAAGCTGACATAATTACCTGGGCTGCTGCTGAAGTTACAAGCTGACATAATTACCTGGGCTGCTGCTGAAGTTACAAACTATCATAATTACCTGGGCTGCTGCTGAAGTTACAAACTGACATAATTACCTGGGCTGCTGCTGAAGTTACAAGCTGACATAATTACCTGGGCTGCTGCTGAAGTTACAAGCTGACATAATTACCTGGGCTGCTGCTGAAGTTACAAGCTGACATAATTACCTGGGCTGCTGCTGAAGTTACAAGCTGACATAATTACCTGGGCTGCTGCTGAAGTTACAAACTAACATAATTACCTGGGCTGCTGCTGAAGTTACAAGCTGACATAATTACCTGGGCTGCTGCTGAAGTTACAAGCTGACATAATTACCTGGGCTGCTGCTGAAGTTATAAGCTGACATAATTACCTGGGCTGCTGCCGAAGTTACAAGCTGACATAATTACCTGGGCTGCTGCTGAAGTTACAAGCTGACATAATTACCTGGGCTGCTGCTGAAGTTATAAGCTGACATAATTACCTGGGCTGCTGCTGAAGTTACAAACTAACATAATTACCTGGGCTGCTGCTGAAGTTACAAGCTGACATAATTACCTGGGCTGCTGCTGAAGTTACAAACTAACATAATTACCTGGGCTGCTGCTGAAGTTACAAGCTGACATAATTACCTGGGCTGCTGCTGAAGTTACAAGCTGACATAATTACCTGGGCTGCTGCTGAAGTTACAAACTAACATAATTACCTGGGCTGCTGCTGAAGTTACAAGCTGACATAATTACCTGGGCTGCTGCTGAAGTTACAAGCTGACATAATTACCTGGGCTGCTGCTGAAGTTATAAGCTGACATAATTACCTGGGCTGCTGCCGAAGTTACAAGCTGACATAATTACCTGGGCTGCTGCTGAAGTTACAAGCTGACATAATTACCTGGGCTGCTGCTGAAGTTATAAGCTGACATAATTACCTGGGCTGCTGCTGAAGTTACAAACTAACATAATTACCTGGGCTGCTGCTGAAGTTACAAGCTGACATAATTACCTGGGCTGCTGCTGAAGTTACAAACTAACATAATTACCTGGGCTGCTGCTGAAGTTATAAGCTGACATAATTACCTGGGCTGCTGCTGAAGTTATAAACTGACATAATTACCTGGGCTGCTGCTGAAGTTACAAGCTGATATAATTACCTGGGCTGCTGCTGAAGTTACAAGCTGACATAATTACCTGGGCTGCTGCTGAAGT
The DNA here is from genome assembly GCF_038502225.1 of Cherax quadricarinatus. Classification (NCBI taxonomy): domain Eukaryota; kingdom Metazoa; phylum Arthropoda; class Malacostraca; order Decapoda; family Parastacidae; genus Cherax; species Cherax quadricarinatus. The sequence continues at coordinate 9,745,016 of NC_091351.1, forward strand.
TACAAACTAGCATAATTACCTGGGCTGCTGCTGAAGTTACAAACTGACATAATTACCTGGGCTGCTGCTGAAGTTACAAGCTGACATAATTACCTAGGCTGCTGCTGAAGTTACAAGCTGACATAATTACCTGGGCTGCTGCTGAAGTTACAAGCTGACATAATTACCTGGGCTGCTGCTGAAGTTACAAGCTGACATAATTACCTGGGCTGCTGCTGAAGTTACAACCTAACATAATTACCTGGGCTGCTGCTGAAGTTACAAGCTGACATAATTACCTGGGCTGCTGCTGAAGTTACAAGCTGACATAATTACCTGGGCTGCTGCTGAAGTTATAAGCTGACATAATTACCTGGGCTGCTGCTGAAGTTACAAGCTGACATAATTACCTGGGCTGCTGCTGAAGTTACAAGCTGATATAATTACCTGGGCTGCTGCTGAAGTTATAAGCTGACATAATTACCTGGGCTGCTGCTGAAGTTACAAACTAACATAATTACCTGGGCTGCTGCTGAAGTTACAAGCTGACATAATTACCTGGGCTGCTGCTGAAGTTACAAGCTGACATAATTACATGGGCTGCTGCTGAAGTTATAAGCTGACATAATTACCTGGGCTGCTGCTGAGGTTACAAGCTGACATAATTACCTGGGCTGCTGCTGAAGTTACAAGCTGACATAATTACCTGGGCTAGTGCTGAAGTTATAAGCTGACATAATTACCTGGGCTGCTGCTGAAGTTACAAACTAACATAATTACCTGGGCTGCTGCTGAAGTTACAAACTAACATAATTACCTGGGCTGCTGCTGAAGTTACAAGCTGACATAATTACCTGAATGGGTTGCAATATATATAATGTATATTATGATTATGAATATAATGTATATATATAATCACCTTTTCATATAATTTTATATTGCTCATATTTGCGATAATAGCTAAATCGTAAATATATTGCTTTATATTATTATTATTTGACTTCGCTAAATTTTGTTAGGTAGGATGTAACATATTATGTGCTCAGTTCAAGTCTTGATTGTCTAACTACTGTAATTATCGCTTGTGGCTCGTTAGACTGCCGGCTTCTCGTTGTTGCTGGGCAGCAACCCACGGAGCTATCATGTGATCCAAAGGGGGGGTGTCCTCACCTCGCCTGAAGTATTCAGTCTGCTCTAGACTCTCTTGGTTGTTGGACAGATTGTCTGTCTCATTATTCTTGTTAGTTCTTTAGAACTCTGTTCACAGAACATTGTATAGACTTAGTGATTTTCGACGTTGTACTGAGGTTGTGTGTCACATAGACACTCGAAACATCTCAGGTCCTAAGCTGTAACTTCTCACTTAATTTGTACTGGTATCTGTGTATTATCACAGTCAGGGATTTTCTTATGCTGAACTTAGATTCAGTAGTATGGGAGTTTTGTGACTTTTGTGGAGGATCTGCAGATGATCCCTACTTAGTGTCGTTATATTATCTCCTTGTTTCTGATTCTGTGTCGCAGTTGCTTGTTATATTGCTATTGGGATTAGCATTCTTTTTATTATTCAAGCAGACTGTTCTGACTGCCAGTTGGTTAAGAAGTTAGCTTGAGAGGACTTTGTCAGTCACTTGTTTAGTCTAGTCGAATCGTGAGACATAGCGAACTACTTGGAGCACTTACACACATACACAAACTTGTACATATTTGTAATATCTTATTAAATGTTAATGTACCAGACGGTACTTAAGAATTATAAATGTGATATGTGCTTTCAGCACAATACTTTTGTATACGGGAGAGATTAATATTATTTTGATTATTGTGATTAATTTAATTTAATTTAATTTGATAATATACCTCTAGACTTAATAAATTTATTAAATTTTAATTTCTCTAGTTAGTAGCCTACCAGTTGTAATCCTGAAGCAGTATTGAATCATACTGAATTCTAATGGATAACTGAACAAGGATACTGACTATTTGTTACGAAAACCCAGTAACAGGCTGGATACTAGAAGGGCAGTCCTTTCTAGTATTCACTGGAGATCTCTAAGCTTTTAGAATCGCGTTTTTTGTAACACTGCTGAAGTTACAAGCTGACATAATTACCTGGGCTGCTGCTGAAGTTACAAACTGACATAATTACCTGGGCTGCTGCTGAAGTTATAAGCTGACATAATTACCTGGGCTGCTGCTGAAGTTACAAGCTGACATAATTACCTGGGCTGCTGCTGAAGTTACAAACTGACATAATTACCTGGGCTGCTGCTGAAGTTATAAGCTGACATAATCACCTGGGCTGCTGTTGAAGTTATAAGCTGACATAATTACCTGGGCTGCTGCTGAAGTTACAAGCTGACATAATTACCTGGGCTGCTGCTGAACTTACAAGCTGACATAATTACCTGGGCTGCTGCTGAAGTTACAAACTGACATAATTACCTGGGCTGCTGCTGAAGTTACAAGCTGACATAATTACCTGGGCTGCTGCTGAAGTTATAAGCTGACATAATTACCTGGGCTGCTGCTGAAGTTACAAGCTGACATAATTACCTGGGCTGCTGCTGAAGTTACAAGCTGACATAATTACCTGGGATGCTGCTGAAGTTATAAGCTGA